>NC_051183.1:4317665-4527665 GCF_013339695.2 Rhipicephalus sanguineus
TGTTCATATGCATCAGTGTACAATTTTTGTTGTATTAATTTGCCAAAGTCCTACTTTATAAATGTAGCATTGTACTGACTTGTTATGTTCACTACTCTCATCTAGTCCCAATGCTGGACTGTTACTATCTGTAAATAAATAAATAAATAAATAAATAAATAAATAAATAAATAAATAAATAAATAAATAAATAAATAAATAAATAAATATTTGCAGTCAACATAGCGTTTATTCTGATGGGCCATGGGAGCACTATTATTTAACTGTAAAACTTTCTCATAGGAAATCCTTGAAGCAAAGTGCACTACAGTTTCTTCAGATGACAATGTAACGCAATTCCACAGTTCTGTGACATAGGTGACGTAAAAGGAGTTCACCAGCCATGAACTCTCGCTTGAAGACTGCTTTTATTGTTTCTTTAGTAGTGCGAATGTCACAAGTAGCACTTCTCTGAGGGTTTCATCACACTTTTTAAAGTTGGCACTTTTGTAGGTCAGTGAATTGATGTAGCGGGTCAAGAACATTTACTACAGCTTCTTAGAGACACGATGATGCTGCACTGACGCTTTACTGCACGGCGCCAGGAAGTGCCGTTTTGCAAATAACACATCAAGAAAAACTTGTAACATATTGATGAAAAATCTTTGGAACACAGGGTGTCACTGGAGCCAACGCCTTGACAAGTGGCCTTGTCATCTTCAAGGCTGCAAATTTCTTGTTCAAGTTGCATCCTTGAAGAGGACAAGTGCACTTGTTGAAACGTTGGCCCCAGCGATGCCCCGCGTTCCAAAGATGTTGCACCACTTCAAGATTCCATCTTTGCCTGAACTTCTACCTTATTTGTAACATGCTAAAGTTGTTCGGTGTACTTGGAAATAAAACGAAAACAACGCATGTTGTTGGTACTGCTTATGGCTTCAATACACACTTGCACCCTATATGTAATACTGCATATATTTTGTTGGAAAACAAATCACCAGTTTCTGTATCATTCGGGCTTGGCTCATGCATTCAAGTGAGTAGCACCGCATATCTGGAGCGTCCACAGTCTTCTCAGTAAACTGAATATTGAAGCAATTAAGGGAGCTCGTTGGAATACGCTACATGTAGTGTAAGCTACATGTATGCATAACTACAAGAGTTCTAAGAAGAGTGTATAACTACATGAGTTCTTACAAGAGGCCAACTGAACGTGTGATTTTAAAATTCTGGCATCCCTTAGAAACTGAAGAAGCATCCGCTCACAATAAAAATTTTGAAATGTATGCAGAGTAATCCTCCAGTCGATTCAACATAATTATTCGGGCTCGTGCCATAACTCAAAGAAAGCATGCTAGATAGATTATTATTAATATGTGCCAGAAAGACACCCCAGAAATGCCTTTTTTGTCAGAGTGTGGAGTTTCGAGTATGCATTACACTCAGACGTTTCATTAAGCAATACAGCTGGTTTAATTGAGACGTTAGGTGAGGTTCCTATTTATTTGTTTGATGGTACTCTGGCTAATAGTAAAAAGAGTGTTACAAGACTACAAGCATTACTGTCATGTTGTCAGTATAATGTCCTAGAATTCCAGCATACAGTTATGTCACAATTGACGAAATGCGGCATGTTTGATATGGCTTCCAGCAGCGTAGCATTGGCGTAGACAGGAGGAGTGGAGGATTCATTCTAATCCCCATTTGTTTACACTTGGGTACATAATTACACACACGCACATATGCACATTAGGTGTAAATGCCCCCTGATATTAAATCCTGATATGGCCAGTTTACTATTTATTGCGATCACATTCATCTGAGAATCTGTGATTCACTAGATGATAATGAGTGAACCCAGCAACCATATTAAAGAAGCTTTTTCTTTTTTGCGAGGCCTCCCGACTCAGCTGACCATATGCATAACGTGAAGCTCAAGGTTGGACGTGGGCAACACAACCAGCCCATGCCATTTCAGCATTTGTGTAGGCACGTCCTATTGACTTGGAGAATAGAACACATGGTCACAGTGCACAAGAGATCCGCCCAGCAGATGAAACAGTAGGAGAAATGTTCAGAAAAAAATGAAGCCTCGCAGTCAGAATTCAAGTTCTTCGCTTACGCTGAGATGCGCTTATGTTGCAATTTGTCATACATGCAATGTATGGGCACACAATAACCATTGTTCTTATGTAGAAAACTCTGGCATTACACATATGTTGCTCAGCTTTTGGGGGCATTGTATAGTCCTGCACAAGCCGGAAGCTGCCACATGTAGTCAGTAATAGGACGACGCTTGCAGGACTTCTGGCATCCTTCGTAATGTAACGAAAGTAAAGACAAAGAAAACAGTAAAATTTGGTCAATATCCAATTCTATTGTCACGCTACAGCCTACTGATGCTTCTGCAAAACAGTTTTTCTTTTGTTTCTTTAAAGGGTCATTTCTTAATAAAGTAGGCCTGTAGGTGAATGTTGTGAAGTTTACATAACTTCCAGGAGAGCTTCCATTCGCAGTTGTATGTTGCAGCTGTTGCACATACGGCAAGCACTTGGATTTCATTGCCTTGCTGTTACTCACATTCTTCAACCATGCATCAGCACACCTGCTTATTTCGACCATGTGTAGAACTGCAACGGTTGGGGTGAGACACAGAAGAAGACACATAAGGTGCGAACTTTCAATTGAATGTTTAACAAAAAGCAATCTGGCTCACATTTTTTTTAATATTTACATATACTGCTGTCTCCATTTTAAGATAGAGAAGGAGTGGGTATAAATTTTAGTACAAAAAAATGAAAACAAAAAGATTAACATGCGATATGGTACGTTAGCCAATTGCTCTACGAACTCTTCATGAGGCAATTCGCGAAGCAAATCATCCATGTTGTTCAAAGTTTCAAGTGTGAGTAAAAAATGAACATTTAAAACATTTACTGTGTGTCTACTGAAAGGAATGATGTTTAGTCTGTGGCTTTGTCAAGTGGCACGTGAGCTACGAGATATAAAAGAGAACAGTGCCTGAATGCCGGATGACATCTTGTGCATCAAGATGACTTGTTCCCTTGCATGCCTATGTTCCAAGTCTGCAATGATAAGATGAGCATGTGATGAAGGTAAAAAGCTGTAATCACAGTGACCGTCGATGAATCCGATTGCTTTTTTTTTTTCTGCATTGATTCCAAATGCTCACTGTAACATGTGAATTTAGGGTACCAAAGGGTTTATGAATATTTCAGTATTGGTGGAACTAGTGATTTGTAGCCACTTAGGACTACATTCCACTGTCGCATTTTTTTAGAGTTCGTTTAAGGTAAGCACGTTTCCGAATTGCTTAAATGTGTGTAGTGTTGAATGATTATAAGTTACGTGAGGAAATAATAGATATTTGAAGTTGTGATCAGTATGTTCCAGTGTGTACCAAAAGTTTGTGCCAGTATGTTCCCTCGCTAGACAAATGTTCGTCAAACTTGATTAGATTGTATTTGAAGTCACTAATGCGGGACAAGATGAAAAAAATTTGAACAGGGGGCATCCCTGGAGGCAACATTTCGACAAAAGTATTGTCTTCTTCAAGGCTTGCCGAATTGGGTGAGTAAGCTGGAAACACATCAATAATAGAAAGACGACGAAGGGGGTGGGGGCGTATACGCCTTGTGTAGTTTGTAGATAGCTTTGCTTTCATGGAAATATGATCTAGAAAAAATACACTCATTGCACTGAGGAATTTCAGGTATCATTTGCCATCCAATAACATATTTTTACAAAAAGAGTCAGCAAACAGCAAACCTGGCGTTACATACAAGCAGATTCTAGTGCGGCCCTGTGTGCGAGCCATTACGAAATGCCATCTGCAGAATGACAAAGGATAACGTGGTGTAATCATATTACAGAACTTGAGCATTGTGCCGACATTAAAGGCATTGGTTAATAAGGTAAGAGGAAATTGCTTGAAAAAAAAAAAGAAAGTTATCTTCGTCTTGTGCTCTTCATCACCTTCGACAGCATAATGCTGTTGCTCTGACTTTATTGTGTTATATTTTCCCTCTTTTTGGATTTAAACACTCCTGTAGACTGCCTTTATTATTTTTCCCTTTATTTTTAAAAACTTATGCCTGCGGCAGCACCAACACCGTAGAGTTGTTGCTGAGTACAATGAATAAATAAATGATTGATTTGTTGAATATTATCGTGGAAGCATACAAAGAAGTGCATATTCAATAGAATAAACCACTGTCGAGACAGATAAAAAAAAGAGCAATTGCATTGTCTGGCGGTTGACCTCGACACCAATATTTTTCCTTCCACTGCAGCTTTATCTATTCTTTGTAAAGAACATGGGTACTATCACACGACACAAAACGCAGTTCCGTAAAAAGTAACTGCTACACATGTGCAAAACAGGCTTGGGTAAAAAAATTTCTAACAAATGTGCAGGTTTTGCATGCTTGCCAATATAGGTTTCAGTTTCTACATGCCCCTCTATAACTCCTAATAAAAGAAGGGTAATAGGCACACTATGGTTTTAAGGTGCTGTACTCGCAATTCTCGCACACAAATCCAGATGTCCGATGTCGCCAATTATGTGCCGATGATAACATCAGTGCCTTCATACGTGTTGAGTATTTAGTCAACACAAAATAGCTTCCATAACACACAGTACATATATGGTGCATAAGCATATCCAATCTGATTGCGAACAATGATTCCACAGAGCTGTGAATCTTCAAAGCTGCATATAATTCAAGAAGATGATCTGGATGATCTTTGTGGCTGCACGATGTCTCAGTGCGATGGCTGATGAGGTGGATTTGAAAGTTCCCTATGAAGAAGACCCTAAGCACTATGATGAGCAACATATTCGAGAGAGAGAGAGAGAGAGAGAAACTTTATTTGCGTATAACGCGGAGCAAAGCAAATGGTCGGGCCCCTATTCCAGGGCTCCGCTGGCCCTTGCCATCTTCTCTGCCCGTTGGATCAGACAAAGCTGATCATCAAAGGCCGAGCTGGACAGCAGTGCCTCCCATTTTTCCTCTGTGTTATTCATGTTGTGGTGTTCTTCGTTGTGAAGTGTACACTCCCATGTAATGTGAAACAGAGTTGGTGGGGCCCCGCACCACGGACATATATCTCTGTATGCTGTGGGGTAGAATACATGTAGCCTGTGTAAGTTCGTGTATGTGTTTGTCTGGAGTCTGCGTAACGCCGCAGATTCCATTGCTGTGAGGTTCTTATGCGGTGCTGGATAGAGTTTTCTATTCTCCCTGTAATACTGAAGAATTGTAGCAAAATTAGGGTCTAGGGGCGTTGGGTCCTCTATTGCAGTGTGCAAGGAAGCTCGGTGATTTGTGAAGCCTCGAGCCGCCTCATCCGCAAACTGGTTCCCGGTGACGCCCGCATGCCCTGGCGCCCAGATAACCGCTGTCATCAAAGTAGGAGAAGACGAATCTAAAGTCTTCCACCCACCGAGCAAAGGCACACCTCAAGGCGCTGTGATCTCGCCTACGCTTTTCAATATAGCTATGATTGGTCTAGCCAGAAAACTCGAAGATATTCCAGACATCCGACACTCCTTCTATGCGGATGACATCACTATATGGACAACCAAGGGTAGCCTGGCAGAAAAAGAAGAACGGCTCCAATTTGCAGCTAAAACAATCGAAGAGTACACTAGAGAAAGGGGACTTCAGTGCTCAGCAGACAAATCGGAACTCATTCGATTCTCCAAAAGTAAAAAACAAAGGACAGACCCGAGCCTTCGCCTTGAGGTCAAGTTAGAAGGCAATATTATTCCAGAGAAAACGACCGTTCGAATCCTAGGGATGTGGCTACAGTCCAATCAGCGATGTCTCCACACACTGAACATGATTAAACGAACAGCTCAACAAATTGTTCGTATGATAGTCCGAATAACGAACAATCGTGCTGGACTGAAAGAGCAAGACGCGCTTCGTTTGGTAAAGAGCTTAGTCATCAGCAGACTAACGTACTCGCTACCCTACCACAACATGAACAAAGAGGAGAAAGAAAAAGCCGACAAAATAATAAGGATGGCGTATAAAGCGGCTCTGCGACTACCACAAAGCACTTCAACTGCGAAGCTGTTAGCGCTTGGACTCCACAATACCTTTGATGAGTTGGCTGAAGCGCAAGTGACCACACAGATTAACCGCCTGCTACAGACGCCAACCGGCAGAGAACTTCTTCAGAGGATCGGTCTCGGTGGACAAGTACAGGCACATGGAAGAGCTAAGGAATTGTCGTGCTTAGTCAGAGCCTGGTACAAGATATGTCCCCTACCGAAGAACATGGATCCAATTCTACATGCTGGCAGGCGTAAAGCAAGAGCAGCTTACATAGATAAAAAGACAAAATATTTGAATACGGCAAGATTTACAGACGCAGCACCATATCAGACTAATGCAAAAAATATGGTGGCTGTGGTCACAGACCGAAAAGGAAACATTACAAGTTGTGCCTCCATAGCCCAAGCCTCCATTACAGAAGCGGAGGAGATAGCGCTAGCACTGGCAATCAAGGAGGGCAGGGAGCGAAAAGCCCCACTGACAATAATCACGGATTCGAAGGCTGCATGTAGGAACTACGAAAGGGGTAGAATATGTACGAAGGCCTTCCAAATTCTAACCAAAGCTCCTAGAGATTTTCCAATTGAATACACCCAAGCAACATATTCGAGATGTACGTGAAAAAGAAGCGCTTCCATAGATTTTATCGAGATTCTTACTTATTGTTTACTGATAATCAGCGCCTACTAATGAATGAATAAACTAATGAATGAGAAATTTCTATTTGCGGCAGGCCTGGCTATCAACCTGATATTTAAAAAGTTACTCTGCTACTCTGAATACCACACTGGCTTACATTTAAAAGTAATGAAGAATGATCGTAATGTGTATAGTATAATCCGAGATTTAAGATTTCTTGTCACAAAATAACTGCTCAGTTGTAGTCTAGGAAGCAGTGACTCAACAAAAATAAAGAGCTACTAAACAAAATATGGCTGTTGAAAGGGTACGGGAAATTCATTCCACTGCCCATGCTGATTTAAGACAAATTAGTATTTGTGCCCGTTCCAAAAAAGTGGTTTGGTTCTGGCTGAATTTCGTACCCATACAAAAAAGTGGTTGCTTTTGCAGCTTGTAACAGTTAAAAGTGGTCATTTAAGATACAGATAACTTATATCATCAAGGTAATATGGTCTATATTTCATGAGTTCTTAATAGTGGATATGATGGCATAATCTAGGACAGTGGTTCTCAAATGGGGTGCTGCAGAGCCTAGGGGTTCTGCGATGCCCTTGCCAGTGAAAAGAAAAAAATGTCTTTGGAGGTGAGTTTTGACCTATTCCCAGTTCCAGGTCCTGCTCCAGGAACTACAGCAACAATCTGAACAAGATCGCCTCAGCTGCCCCAACGCCTCAATTAAAAACTAAGCCTGCTACATCAGTACCCCCCTACCCCCCTCCCGCTTCGCCACATTAAGGGGTCCACCATCACTTCGATCATTCCACAAGGGTTCCCCCGACACATCGACGGCTGAAAACCACCGATCTAGGAAAAGTATGCAGAAGAATAGTTGTGAGACATACTGCTAACACCCTGAACTTCGTAATACAGAAAAAGAGAGAGGGAGAAGAAAGTTCATTAAGAACTGAAAGAGACTATCTGAGGTTGAGCGTGCACACGCACTGCACGCATGCAGACAGTACCCCATATCTTTGAAAAAAGCTTTCTGTACTCGTTCCAGTATGTTGCTTAAGTTAACAAAATGTCCCAAGGCCCTTTGAACATTGCATTTGCTTAACTAACACGTTCCGCTTGCTGCTCCAGATTATCAACACAAATGGAAGAATTTATGTTAAGAGTCGAAGTTACAACATAATGACCAAAAGACGATGCTACTCAATTGAAAGACAATATTATTACGGTGACAGAGACTGGGTGTACACATTTCGTTATAGGGATCCAGAACGACCAAACGTCCTGTGAGTACTTGGCTTGGAATTTGTCAAACACATCAATAACTGCTTCTTTCCCTGCACCTTTCTCGTTGAACAGCATTGCATTCAATGCAACATTAAGCATCAAAAGAACTGGAAACCACTCCATTGAAAATGCAGTAGTCTACACATTTAATAAAGGTGAGCTGATGTTGAACTTCACCAAAAAAACTATCACATAGGCTGTCTCCAAAGCTGGACATGCAGAGACAAACACGAAAAGCAAATGACGTGAATGAACAAAAGTATTGTCTTCCACATCGGAAACCAAACATACCAGTAAATCTGTATTAAAATGATGTGAGATTAGTGACAACTGCAGTGTGTACGATGCCATCATGTCATTTGATCTGGCCACATTTCAGTTATTATGAAGATTTCCCAATCTTCGAAGCTACCCTTAAAATAAACAGCATAAACTGTATTAGAACCGAACGCTGAGCTAGTTGGTATGCATTCATATTTTGGTTGGTGCAGTGCTCACATGGATGAGGACAAGAATCCTGCGTGTCCTGCGTCTCGTTCTCATCTATGTGAGTGAGTGAGTGAGTGAGTGGAATAATTATTTGAGGTCCAGCAGGAACGCAAACTCGTAGCACACCTGGCTATTCCCACGTAGGTGCCCACAAATGGGCCAATGGGCTAGTTCATGTGAGCGCTACACCAGCCAAAAGATAAAATGACAATATGTTGAAACTATAATAATAAGAACCTCAACTGCAGTGGCGTGCACCAACTAAGGTGCATTAACCGAGAGCAGCCTGGTGTTTGCAAACGTAATAAAGGGGCTGAATTTTAATGTAATGATAACAGGCATATGAAAGCAAGGTGAGTAAAGCTGTCGTATTATATAAGTTTGTGAGTTTAAAGGAACACATCCCTGCACGCGCACGCACACACACACACACACACACACACACACACACACACACACACACACACACACACACACACACACACACACACACACACACACACACACACACACACACACACACACACAGGCACAGATTTGATCGCATCGTCATAGAGTGCATCAGCCTATTTTAAACTCTGGATAGAGATAGCTGAGGCTACCTGTATATGTGTGTGTGTGTGTTTGTGTGTGTGCGTGTGTGTATACATACTAACTAAGCTATAGCTGTAAACACTAGTTTTTCTCAGGCTTAAAAATGAGCTGGCTTCAATGAGACAAACAGCAAGCATTGATGTACGTGTTCGCAGACAGCATGCCCATGCGTCATTGATGAGAGCGATTTTTGTCGAAGTGTGAGGCTCCAGGTGGCACAAATGTATCATGCCCTTATATCAGCTTCCTCGTGGTCACACACACAAAACCAAACTGTCTGCTCTCTATCCTATCGGGTCATATTTTTCCTGAAGCTTACGACGATTGTGTCGTCAACTTCAGGAATTTACATGTTCAAAAGGAAACAATAAGTTTCCAAAAAGGTTCTTACTGACCTGTTGTCTTGCTTGTATTTAATTAACCATTATGACTTAGCCTCTGCATAAATAATGGACACAGAAAGCTTACTCATTAGCAAGCAAATACAAAAATTTCTGGGTGCCAAATAAAATTATACTGAATTGCACTGATACGAGCATGTAAGTTCACTGAATACTATTGAATAGACGATCAGCTAAATAGATTAGCTTAACAGCCAAGGTACATGAAGGCAAGAACAAATTAGCACACAGACAAGTAGGGCATAACTGTAAACATGTACGCATATTACAACGGTATTTAGAAGAGAAAGTAAAATTAGTCACGAAAATAATTAAATTACATTACCAATTACAGCTGGCCGCAAGTAATGACAGTATACATTACTATAGGTTGGCAAAAAAAGTGGAGCTCACTCAGACTCACTCAAGTGTTGTATTTTCCGACTAGGGCTCACTCGGACTCAGACTCACCAAAATTTTCCTCAACCCGACTCATTCGGACTCAGACTCACCAAAATATTACTCCGCCGGACCCACTCAGACTCGGACTCACCACTGGATCCGAGTCTGAGTGAGTTGACTCATGAGTCCGTTAGCGTAAAATTAGCTTTTTCGATCATGGTGTCCACGCTTTTTAACACCAATTTCTCATATAAGCGTTGCTCTACGATATGCCTTTTGATCTTGTACATTCAAATATGGACATTTTTATGAAGTACGCGACTCACACAAGATATTTTTATTTTTATCAAGAACTTTCCGTGAAAAAATTTGCGGGGGGAGATGACGACACCTCCCCCCCTCCCCCCACTTTAACTCACGCATTTGATCAATTAATATTCAGGTGGCGCATGAACGGTAGTTCGTTGAGATATGTGTGAACAGACTTGAGTGTAAACGTAAGCTGATATAAGGCTGATAGTAATGCTGAAGATGAGTAGAGAGGACGATAGGTCGGCAATAGGTGGAGCTCTCTCAGACTCACTCAACAAATATACTTTGCGCTTAAGACTCACTCGGACCAAGACTCACCAAGATTTTTCCCAACCGGACTCACTCGGACTCAAGAGTCACTAAAATTTTCCTCAACTGGACTCACTCGGACTCAGACTCATGGCTCGATCTGAGTCTGAGTGAATTTGAGTGAGTCGACTCATGAGTGAGTTTGCTAACCTATGTGTACCTTAGTACTATTACTTTTGAAAAGTTATGAAGTTACTTTAACAATTTGAAAGAGAAAACAAGTGAAAAAAAAAAAATGAAGACCGCAATGAAGATGATTGGTTGTCCTGTCTGGTTGTTCTTCTTCACTGTCTTAATTTTTTTTTCATTGGTTTCCTCTTCCGAATTGTACGAACCAACTTGCCCGGCAAGCCACATTGTTGTTACTTTAACAAAAGTTGCACTGTCTTTCTGTCAGGGAATTAGAAGCTAAACAGTCGCGGTGACAGCTTGTCACAGTTTTGATGATGCGTCTCTAACCTGTCGCCAAGCTCGCTTGACCTTGCTTGAGTAAAAAAATGGTCGGGCGGGAGTGGGACTTTGGACCACAAAACTTATTGCTGTTTTGTCTCAAGAAAAGCCCTCCCTCTCGGGAGGACAAGGTTACACGTTTAAAACCTCTGCATGCTGCCGTTGAGCTGTCAGACAGGCCGCAAAAAGGGGAGCCGTCATCGACCCTTCTTCTCAGGACTTTCGAGGGCCGTCGCCTTCCAACGTTATTCAAGGCTTCAAGTTCGGATGCTATGCTGCTTTTCTGTGGGCCTCATGCTTGAGCTCTGGCTCGCAGATTAACTTGCCTTTGTTATTTTTCTTCCCTGGTAAGTTTTTTATGCCATAAGGGAAGCGGACATGCTATATTTTAGTCAAAAGTAATTAGGAAGGTAATGAATAGTTTTCTCGAATTTGCTCGCTTGAAGTAACTTATCACATTACTAAATTACCCGCCTATAAAAATAATGCATTACATTACTCATTACAGTAAAGCAATTTAATTACCATAATTCCATTATTGTAATTTTATTACTCCGAAGTCTGGTATTTACTCCAATATTTCATTGGGTTTACTTTCAGTAAGCAAGAAATGGTGAACAATTTATACTGATAACTTTCTATAATGGTGTACAAAATATTTGTCTCTTCATGTCAGGATTTCCTGGGTTTACGCACAAGCTTATGACTTTTCAGTATTACTACCGCTGTATGATCTTAGTTGTACGTACTAGGGGTGGCAGGAGAGGTATGTACCTTCCATTTTTCATCACTGATATGGTATCAAATACCTAGGTATTTGCTACGCTAGACCCGGGATCGCGAGGTGGGCGAATTCATGTGAAGCGCCTCCACTAGGGTGTCTTTCACAGCCTGAATCGCTTTGGGACATCAAACTCCACAAACCAATTAATAAAATACAAAGCCAGATAACCGTACTTGCAATAGGCATTCTAGGATAGTTTGAAATGGCCAATGTTACGCACACAGACATTCCTTTCCTCACGGCACGGTTGAGGTGACCAGTGGAAAGTGAAGCCGGACAAGTGAATGAGAAGACCATGCAAATGGGGCCTGAAGTGTCCAAGTTTTCAATTGGTGTGTAAAAAAAACGTAAATTAAATCACAGAGTACTAGCTCAAGCCGACCTCTATGCTTTCATCTAGCTCCCTCTTCATATATATATATATATATATATATATATATATATATATATATATATATATATATATATATATATATATATATATATATATATATATATACTTTTCTTTTCATAGATATGAAAAATGTAAAGCAATCAATGACCTCAGAGCAATTTGGTGTAGGAACTAGCGTACAGCGCAGTGTTGCCTCCTGCTGTACATTTATTTGGCTTTTCAGGCTTGCTAAGCATCCACATTCCTGTGGCACACACGTTTTTATCCGCAAACGACTTCACTTTGAGAGGACCAGTGGCGAGCAGCGAGGCTTGCCCAGTTTATGTGGTACAATTGTGCTAGGAGTCATTGCGTACTAGGACGAATTTTGATCTCGCCTGGCTACATACAGCTTCGATGTAATAGTTTCAGAGATTTTACATGCCAAAACCACGATGTGATTATGAGCCACACCATAGTGGAGGGCTCTGGAAATTTTGATCATCTGGTGTTCTTTAATGTGCACTGACATCGCACAGTACATGGGCCTCTAGCATTTTGCCTCCATCCGAACGTGATCGCTGCGGCTGGGATTCAACCTGCGACTTTAAGGTCATCAGTGGAGCAGCGCTGTACCAGCGTGGCAGGCAGAATGTTTAACAACAGGTGCTTAAGACTGGAAGTGGAAACTAGAGACGAACTGAAGACCAAAAGTGGTGACGCTAAGTAACGCGTTGGAGCGAAAGCTAGGAAAAGAAAATTTAGATGTGACCCCAAAGTCATGCGACGGAAGCCGGAAGTAATGCAAAGGAGGAGAGAGACGTGCGGTGTTAAATGTGACATTGTCTTTGTGCAGTGTCAACACAATGATCGAGCTTGTGTATTTTTTTCTTTCTCCTGCCCCTGTTCAGGTTGTGAGCTGCTGCAAACAGCTGACACAGTAGGCACAGGTGTGCCGTCAGTATGCAAGCGTCTGTACGACCGCGAGTGCTGGGGTGACAAGATAGGGCTTTATATGAAGCTCTGCAAAAGTTTGCCCGATTACATCGTACCGCGCTGAGCTATTATTGTCAATTTACAGCAAACACTGACCCCCAAGGTGCATGGATCGGCATACGGAAAAAGTTGCCCATGATTTGTACAGTTGCATTTTGCAGGAACTCTTTCTCCTCCAACTAGTAAACTTAGAAATGAAAAAAATAAATAAATAAATAAAAAAGTCAATGGAATCAGAAAACACAATACAATATAGTTATCTTCCTTGTGGGGACAGGAAAAGGAACATTATTTGGAATACACAATTCCTAGAAGATGCATATATATGGCTCAATACAGTCCGCCTCTTTCATTTTCCTGTGCTGCCCTCTACCATTTCATAAAGTTTTGTTAGGGGCCGGCACAACCAGTATTGCCAGAAACAAAGCCTCCGAGATGAAGAGATGTTTCGCGACCTTTCCGCTAGGGGGAGTATGTGCCATGGCATCATGAAAAAGGCGGATTAACAAGCAAACAGCAGCTGAGTACAGGTTCTCTTTTTTGTTCTCGAAGACATGTTATTCATGATGATGTAATTGGTCATATAAGTGTACATATAAAATAAATGTTTGAATGAATTACACATGTGAGCTTGTGAATGCATTGTGTGAGCTTGACACAATTTTTTTTACTTATCAGAAATTTTAGCAGTTATGGCTGATGTTTTATTGCTTTGAAAGCGAATGCAAGGTTTAGCGTTTTGCCGAAGGTGCACAATGAAGAGCACCACTGACCGCATCGCAGCTGTCTCAACTCGATAGTGCACGAGACGGAGCTGATGGAAAAAAGAATTATGCGCAGCTTCCACTGATTTATTGTCACGAAGGCCGATTAAACAGTGGAGCTAGTGGCATCAGTGTGCCCTTGCAACCATACATATATATCTTGGTAATATATGAGTTGGTTAAGAGCACATATAATCAAATACACAATCGAGATTTCCACAATACATAATAGTTAGACTCTACTGGGCTGCAGTGACGGGGTGTAATCTAGCACCGATCACAAAACATGAAAAATGATGAAACGGCAGTTCTCTTCACCACAACCATTCTATTCATCTCGATGTCTTCAAACCGCTCAGTACCACTCAGTGACAGCATAAGAAATACGAGCTCCACTCACAAAGATGCATGGGTCGCCTGCATTACCTCCGCGCTCAATGACATGCAGTGTACCGAGAGACACCAACATATAAGGTAATCTGCCTTTGCTCCGACAATTGACTAACCTAAGTGGCTGGTGCACTTATACAGATTTTCTTAGTCAAGTCGAAAGCAGTATCAGTGTATCTGCCAATGCCACACTTATATCGTACAGGGACAATTGGCGTATTATCGCAATTGTGCACCCGGCGAACATCTCTACCACAAGCACAATCGAGATTATGTGTCAATATGATGCTACACCTTCGACTGGACCTGTGTGTTGCAAGCTGCCGATTCAAAAGAGTCTCTTAGCAACGTTGGTTTACTGCAAATTAAGTATGGAAATACCATACCATCGTGGTTGGCATGCAGCATTTTTTAAAACTTTCTAGCCGCACGTGTTGCTGATTGCATACAGTAATGTGATGAGATTATTGAAGTAGCAAAGACCACCTAAGTACACAGGCCTCTTGGATTCTTGCCTCTATCAAAAATGCGACTGCTGCGGCTGGCATCAAACCACACCTTTGCGTCAGCATTTGTACTCCATAACAATTGCACTACTGTAGTGGCTAACGTAGTTCCTTGCCTGTTTCAATGTGTCAGCACTATATACATTACGTGAACATCTAATTGAGCTGAGCTTTCCAAACAGCTCGGTCCTCAGCGACGTTTGCCTCGGTCTTTCTTTAGCTAAGCTCATTAAGAGACAGGAAGAGAGCAGAGTGGGTCAGGGAACAAACGGGAGTTAAGGACATCATAGTTGAAATCAAGAAGAAGAAATGGACATGGGCCCGGGCACATAGCACGTCGGCAGGATAACCGGTGGTCATTAAGGGTAACTGACCAGATTCTCAAGAGACGGCAAATGCGTGAGGGGGACTAATACGGCGATCTGGGCGAGTTGGTGTACTAACATCTTCGGGAAAATGTGCAGCGCGGCACGGCCGAAGGACAAGAAACGCACAACACGAGCGCTGCGCTAGACTGTCTCCGTGAGGGGGAGACAGAAAATTAGGTGGGGAGATGAGATTAAGAAGTTTGTAGGTATAACGTGGCAGCAGAAAGCACAGGACTGGGTTGATTGGCAGAACATGGGAGAGGCCTTTGCTCTGCAATGGGTGTAGACAGGCTGATGATGATGAATAAAATTTAATAAGAACTTTAGAAAGGCAATAAAAGCGACAGTACAATTAGTGTAGCTTCTAAAACATAGCAAAACAAGTTTGGTTTGGTGTCTTACAACTACATTAGATGGTCTGTACCCTAGTAAATGAAGCTCATAGACACTGTACGAAAGTTACATTCTCTTCAAACCAAAGGTAAGTCTTTGTCTCCTAGTATGGGAAAGTGCATTGCAGACTGCATGATGTATGTACATGTCGACACCTGCTTATGAGTCAATTTTCGTGCCACTTACCGCACATCTGCACGCCGTTGCATGCAGTATTAAAGAAATTACAACAATATCTCTTTAATTAAGTAGCGTGAACAAAAATTTGGAAAATGAGAGAAATTTTGAGACAGAAGCAACGACATTGGGGTTCTTCAACAACCAGTGCAGAACGGACAAGGGACAAGAAAGAGAACATAGACGAGCGTTGTCCCTTGTCCGTTCTGCGCTGGTTGTTGAAGATGGATTACCAACTAGCCCAATCTCAAGCTTCGCTGCAGGACATTGGGGTGTTCATGCAACACCGGTTTGTCTTGCTTCTTTCTTGCATTACGATAAGACTGTGTCCGTTTGTTCCACGAGCGGCTCTTTCGAGACCCCACAGCCTTCATCCACGTGCTCAGCAGTGCAACACTTAAGTTGCTACAGGCAACTACGACCGTCATGCATTCATATCTTGTTCACAATGAAATGGGGCAATGTGAAACGAGCGACCTCGATAAAAGATCGGATTGCCATATCAGCAACGGTTGATCGCCGACAAGCCCACAATTAAGAGAGTGTCAACTGTCGAAAGCGGCGCATACAAATACGCATGTGACCTGGCGCAACGTGCGAGGGCCGCATTTCTGTCCGCTTGCCGGTGCCAGGTTGTTCACGTAAGATGCCACCACTAAAATCTGTGAGCTTAACCTTTGCTTAAAAAGCTTTATAAAGCCGAGCTCTGTGGTAGGCTTGCATGGCTGCATGGAGCAACATGAGAAATGAAGAAGTGAGCTAAAGTTAGCAATAGTGCAATGACTACTACTCACGATGTGGCAAGTGGGGTCACCTTCCTGAATGGCATCACTTCTGTGATTTCTGGAAATCCAGTGCACGTATACTTTTGTGCTCCAGGTGTGCACAGATTGTATTCCGGTGCATCCTGGGTTCAGCAGGAGACACGAACACTGCACGTAAGCAGAAATTTGAGGCCGCAGTTTTCAATGTCACTGCAAGGAGACATGAGAACATACTCAATAGAGTTAAATGGGCCACGACATGGTCACCCGAACAATTTGTGGTTTTCAGCGAAAAATATAAGTAGAGGGTCTACTGTGCCTAAGCATATATGTAAAATAGGACTGTAAGAGACTATTTCAGTGCGAAATAAGCTCTAGAAGTCGCCGGCTATAAGCACCGCTCACAGCCAGCAACTGCCGTTTTGGCATGGCGTGTGTGATGTCATGTGCTGCACGGAGTGGAGCTGCCGTCTTCTATCAAAGTTTAAAGGGCCAGTAAACAGGTTCCGACCTTTCTTTTGTGCAGCCCTCAAACAAGCTCGCTAATTCGTACAGTAGACCGCGATGATCACATTTTGCGAATATTACAGCACCACACAGACCCTCCATTTCATCATCATCATCCTTTATCTATTAACCCTTAAAGGCCCCTGTTGGGGTATTACATAAGACGGGAGCATACATTAAAAAAAAGAAACGTTCAAACAGTCATGAATTAAGCAAGTAGAATAAAAGTAACATTAGAAATGAATAAGGTGAAATTCAAAGAGTGTCAATATACGCAGGTAAGATAATGCGCTCCAAAATAAAAAAAAATAAAAAAGAAAGAACCTCAGAATATGTCGCACATCAGCACTCAAAAAGTTTGTAAGTACGTTTCGAAACTTGACGGGGTCCCGATCAGTTACTACAAGGCCAGGTAAACTATTCCATTCTGTAATGGCTAATGGCAAGAAAGAGTTGTTAAAGGAATTGGCAGAGCCGTGAATTCTTTGAAGGCGGCGTAAAGTGCGAAGTGACAGGCGGCGTGAAAACAATTCCCACGCCTCTTTCCTACGCCTGTCCAATCCTCCTTGTACGCGCAGTGACGATCTTGCCATCACGTGCCACTGAGCTCGCTGATTGGTCCTTTGCACCATGAAACGGCGCCTTGGCCCTGCGGCGATGCAGTTTTGACCACGCAGTGCGCATTTTCATTTTCCTGTGCTGCCCTCTGCTGTTTTGTAGAGCCCGAGAATACTGGGCCAAGTGGTATCGCCAGAACGAAAGCCTCCGAGATGAAAAGGCGTCTCACTACTCTACAGCTGGGGGAAGGGTGCATGCCTCACCGGTGCCTCATACTCCCCGCACCGCGCTTCTTCCCCGCGCCACTATGACACATGCGCACGTGGGGGAAGCCTTGCTCAGCCGCTTCAAGAGGAAGATGGAAAGAACGAGCGAGAAACTGAAACCAGCCAAAGTGGGTCATTCTATCCTGTAACGTCCTTATCAAAGCACTTATTCGCAAAGTTCTTGTGGCAGCATGTCCCACTGTACAAGTGCGCAGTTAATTCTACATTAGGAATTTTGGACAGCGAGGTTGTTTACTGGCCCTTTAAGCCGACGCAAATCATTCAGTTTCAATACTGATCTGAACAAAGACGAAATGGCTCGATTGCCTGCACAGCTGATCATGGAACAAAATCGTTCGTAGTAATACAGACACTCGCACAGCAAGCAGCCTGTCATGTCACGGCTCACAAGTGCGCCAGTGCTGCCCGACCCTCAGGCTGCTCGAACGTGTATAAAAATATTCAATTATAAACTAGGTGCCCATCTCAATAAAATGCACTAAGATTTCACCAGCTACATTGTGAACCCTCAAGGATTAACCAATGCAACATACATTGTGATAAAAAATTGGGTGTCATGACCCCTTGAAGCTGATATTGAATGACTCTTGCCAGGACAAGTCCGACGATCTGATTTTAAAAAGAAATGCAAGACAGTCATTGCTGCAATGAATTCAATTTGAATGCCATGGCTCTACAGGACGGTGTTGTTTAATCAAGTCTTTTAAAGTAGTGTGATAAATGTAACATTCTCGTGGGAAAGCTGTCTGTCATTTATGCTATATTTAAGCAATACTGTGAGGCAAGCGAAAAATAGTTTCTGGGACCCCTTATGGAAAGCGGGACACCAAATGGTATAGGAGAAATGCTAAAAGCATTTAAGTTTCCACTTGAATGCTTTGCTTGCTCTATGCGGAACATCTTCAAGTCTTTCAAAACACCACTTTGGTTGGTACATCCTGCTTTGCTTTATCATAAACACCTCACGAACAGATGAAATGTTGTTTAAATAATGGTTTCATTTGATAAAACACTTGATATGGCTGTTAGCCAAACTTGCTTGACTTTCATGACCCAGACACATAAGTGTCACGATTGAGTCTGCAGAAATATCACTTACTCAACTTACCAGCTAATGACTCTAGGTATTATCGAAGTAAGTAACACCCTCAGTTATGTGCATACAGCTGCTGTAATTGTGGAGGTAATTAAAAAAAGTAAGCAAGAAAAGCATCGTGCAGAATGTTCTTCAACAAACTGATTACAGCTGTTTTGGTTAGCACTATTTGGTGATTCTTCCCCTAAATGGCAATTTCACGATACAGATCAGAAGAACTACGTCACAATAGATTGGATGAAAGTTCAAGGTGTAATAGTGGAACATAAGTATAGAGCTTCAATACACATTCATGGGCAAATACAACACTGTGGGAACACCCCCGTAATGCAAGAAAACCCACTGCCAACATAACAGTAAGTACCAAGTATGGCACTGCCAACTTTATTGGCACAAGGAGTCTAGCATGTCATCATGACATTTGTTTCCTAGGGAGGAAATGTCGCACTAACTAGCATAATAAGATCCAATCAACGCTGTTTTGTTATCAGTCACTGTCACAAAGGAATGTGAACTCCAAAGCCGCCATTTGGAGCATATTTGCTTTGTTTGAGTGTTATACTGGTAGCATCGACTTCCATCTCCCGACAGTGAAGCTTAGCACACCCATGCAATCACACACTATCGATTTCCAAATACTCAGCAGGAATTTTCATCTGGTTCCCTCGTCAGTATGTGAAGGACTATTTTTGCATTCCAATCCTCACTTCCATAAATGTTTAGTCTAGCATCGCACACTCATGTTCAATTTACAATCTTCTGTCATCACGCTTGCATCAACGCAGTGGTTTTATGCAGTAACTGCCTCCTGTATTTCATTTAGCAGCATTATGTGACGTTAACAGGTGGATGACACTGCAATTGTCCGACACGAAATCCCTACGTCCCGCCCCCCTCCCCCTGCCCACCACCAAAGCTGTTGGCGTCAAGAGTACAAGAGGTCAGACACCCTCGAAAAAAATTTCTGGCTATGCCCCTGCTTGTACTACTCAATGCTTCACCTGTCCCGATGCAGAATGTAATATTGATTCTAGGCTAAAAGTCTGTGCACGTTATCTCACGCAACATCAAAGTTACGATACATTCGGCTCATTTTTGAGAACTTGAGGATAATAAATGGCTGGTCTAAATTGAGCACTCCAGACATTTGCCGAAGTGCTACCGATAATAATAAATGCTGGGGTTTTACGTGCTAAAACCATGATGTGGTTACGAGAGACACCATAGCGGATGGCTTTGGAAATTTTGAGCTGAGCTTCTTTAATGTGTGCGTAAATTTTTTTTAACATACTGCTAACCCACATTTGTGGGTCATTACAGGGAGTGAATACATCAAATAACAATTGATTTGTACAGAACACTCAAGTAACATCAAAAGTAAAGAAAACAAAAAGAACATGCAAAAATATCAAAATCATCGAGTGGCATTACAAGAAACATAAGAGCGTTGACTAAGCGCACGGGCCTCTAGCATTTTGCCTCTATCAAAATGCGGCCAAGATTCAATCCCGTGACCTTTGAGTCAGCAGTCAAACACAGCAACCACTAGACCACCACACTGGGTCAAGTGCTACCTATTACAGGGCTTGAGGTTGCTCACCTTTGACACAGAAGTGCAACCGAGTTTGTGAGTAGTTCTGGATATGCAACTGCTGCGGTTTTGTCGTTGTTGAGAGCATATCAGCACTATGCAGTGGTGCCAGGAGATGCTGTGGCGTGTTGGCTCTTCCAACCTCCGATAGCTCTGGCTGCTTATTTGGCTCACACTTGAAAAACATGAGCATGAAAGGACAAGAATCAAGTCAAGAAATCAAAAGTATGAGTGCTTTCCATCCTTTTGAGTTATTTTTGGCTCAGCCATGTTTTCTGTGGCTACAATCAGGAACAGGCTCCGCATCGTGACCGAGTGTGACAAGAACCAGCTGAACACAGCATAACTGCTCCGACAGGGAGAACAATAGGCTGCTAAAGACAGGTATCTGCGGCCTAGCTGGTTTCTAAGGGCCCTCCTAGAGACATTTCTTCTATGAAAACCCTTACAAGGCCATATCCACTATGGTCGCGTGCATAGGTGCCATGTAATACTAATCTTTTTTTAAGTTTGGCAGTTACAGAAAATGAAAACGTATAAAGGCCGTCTTGAAACTTTCTTAATCAACACTTTAGTTGTCATAAAGCAAATTTCCTCGGTATACAGCGTTCGCTGTGCACCAGAATAAAAATTTTTTGGTTTGATTTGATGTCTCTGAATTCCATGAGTGGAAGCAGTGCTTAATATTTGCTCCAGGTAAACCAATATGGAAACTATGATTTATTGCACAAAAATTTTGCTGCGAATTTTCACAAAATATAAGGCAACAACAAGTGAAAAGTTGTCTATTTGTTTAATTGTTGAAGCAAACATGCACATTAATACTTGCACAAAGACCAAAATACGGCTTTCTTGTAACGTATACTTCACGAAAGGTGTAACTTTTGCGTAGTAACGACAGGGTAAACGATGTCCCTTCTTAACAAGGTAGAAAGGCACTCACGCTAGCTACTCGGATTCAGTCACAGACACACAATCACCCACTGTGATTCTGAGACATATATTCATCGTACCAAGTCCGATATTCATCAGGTCGCGCGTCTGTGAGTGCGGCTTCGATGGCAAGTTTGACGTGCGGCTCTGTGATTTCGAAACTATGGCGGTTGCCGTACCAGAGTACACTCGACAACATCACTCTGGCTGCTTCACGCGCCCAGCGTTCTTTGGCAGCAAGTAGACAGTGACGGTACGCCGCCACCTGCGCCCGCCGAAGCCGAATCTCTTCGTTCAGGTCTGTCAGGCAACGTATGGCGCTGAGCGACAACCTAAACCCAGCACGGGTCCAACGCAAGACTCCAGTAGCGAGTACGCGAGTCCCAGGCTCCGGTGAGGGCAGGTGGCCCGCATTCGCCACTCCGTTTTCGAGGTAAGCCTCCATAACGTCGGTGTCGTCGTCTAGAGATACGAGCCAGGAGTCCGTATGAGCGAGGTACCTGCTACACCGTATCGTGGCCACGGAGACGACTTGGGTGACGCGAAAGCCGCAGTAGTACGTCGCGCCGCTCGGTACGCCTGGTCGACACGACCGACCGCACTCCTTGAGGTCTCTGAAGCTCAGAAGGCTGCGGCAGCTCTGGCAGTCGGAGTTGGACGTTCCCATGCTGTCATACACAGCACTCGAAAGTCACCACAACCACATGGTGTGCCAACACCTACGCGCGACACCGATAGACTTCATTAACTAAATTTCCTTGAATAAGCAATGGAAGCACGTTAATGAGCGCGTTGAAAAAAGCAAAACATGCTGTCACAGTGCCTGGTCAGGTATCCACATTCATAATTCGTCAACCTATCGCGGTTTATCCAGAGAACATGTCCACGACCGCTTTGTTTACATTGTCCCGCGCTCGTTGCACCAGCTGCTCGCAAGCGACTATGGCGTCGCCTGCCGTCGTTCCTTAGCACCACCTTTTCAGCAAAATATCAAAATTATGCGAGAATAAGGTACCGCAGGAATATGTCAATTAACCGCCCTTTCTCAAGCCTATCTAGTTGATTTTATTTTGTAGGTAGTCAAAGAGATCGGCTGCAGAAAGAGGCGCGAAATTCAATTCCGTTTTGTGGAAGTAAAGAGAAATAAAGTTTTTCTGTCTCTTTCTTCATTATGTGGGACTCAAGTTCCGCGTCTGAGACTCCTCTACAGGTAGAAAGCCAATCTGAAGGTATTAGGAAGATATTGGACACGTTGATGGACAAAATGAAGCGGTTCTTGAAGAAAGTCCGTGGCTTGAAGAAGGAACCCTTGCTAGAGTACGGCTCAGCGGACGTCGGCAGGATTTTGCCTTGGGGGTGCAAACCCGTGTGGCATCGCGGCTTGGAGAGGGCAGCGTTGGTGTAGCTTGGGTGGGGGGCAAGCGCTGGTGTGGCTTGAGGGAGCAAGTGCCCCTTTTGCATGCCCCTCCCTACGCCCATGGCTCAGCGCCTAATTAAATTCAGGGAACCTGTGTTATGGTACCTTCCAGAGACGTCAATTACAGGCAAGGGTGCAATTGCCTCCTCCCCCACGCCGCCCCTCCCCCCTTCCTTCCCGCACTTTTCTCCTGGCCGCATTAACCGCGTCGCAGGAGCCGCACTTTGACAATTGCAGGTATATTTGATTTGTTGTACAGGCATAGGCGTGCGCAGGGTTCCCCTCCAGGGTGGGGGGGGGGGGGGGGCGAAGGCGGGCGAAGGTTCATCGCAGCGCCCCCCCCCCCCCCTATTAAGTCAATGTATGGAGCAGACTTCGCGCCCCACCCCCTCTTAGTTGACTATCAACCCGGTCCTGTGCTTTCTGCTGCCACGTTATACCTACAAACTTCTTTATCTCATCTACCCACCTAATTTTCTGTCTCCCCCTCACGCGTTTGCCATCTCTTGGAATCCAGTCAGTTACCCTTAATGACCACCGGTTATCCTGCCGACGTGCTACGTGCCCGGCCCATATCCATTTCTTCTTCTTGATTTCAACTATGATGTCCTTAACCCCCGTTTGTTCCCTGACCCACTCTGCTCTCTTCCTGTCTCTTAACGTTACACCTATCATTTTCCTTTCCATCGCTCGCTGCGTCGTCCTCAATTTAAGTTGAACCCTCTTTGTAAGTCTCCAGGTTTCTGCTCCGTAGGTAAGTACCGGTAAGATGCAGCTGTTATATACATTCCTCTTGAGGGATAGTGGTAAGTTATCATTCATGATTTGATTAATGCTTGCCGAATGAGCCCCATCCCATCCTTATTCTTCTAGTTATTTCACTTTCATGGTTTGGCTCCGCGGTTACTACCTGTCCTAAGTAGACGTACTCCTTTACAACTTCCAGTGTCTCGCTACCTATCGCAAAGCGCTGTTCTCTGCCAAGATTGTTCTACATTACTTTAGTTTTATGCATATTAATTTTCAGACCTACTCTTCTACTTTCCGTATCCAGTTCAGTAATCATGAGCTGTAATTCGTCTCCCGCGTTACTCATCAATGCAATGTCATCAGCGAATCGCAGGTTACTGAGATACTCTCCATTAACTCTTATCCCTAATTCTTCCCAATCTAGGGCCCTAAAAACCTCCTGTAAACACGCGGTGAATAACATTGGAGAGATCGTGTCTCCCTGCCGTACGCCCTTCTTTATTGGGATTCTCTCGCTTTCTTTATGGAGGACTATAGTGGCCGTGGAGCCGCTGTAGATTTCTTCCATTATGTTTATGTAGGCTTCGTCGATGCCCTGATTCCGCAGTGCCTGCATGACTGCTGATGTCTCCACCGAATCAAATGCCTTCTCGTAATCTATGAACGCTATGTATAGGGGTTGGTTGTATTCCGCGCATTTCTCTATCACCTGGTTGATGGTATGAATATGGTCTATTGTTGAGAAGCCTGTACGAAATCCTGCCTGGTCCCTTGGTTGATTGAACTCTAATGTCGTATTAATTCTGTTAGCAATTACTTTTGTAAATAGCTTGTAGACAACGGACAGTAAGCTTATGGGCCTGTAATTTTTCAGGTCCTTGACGTCCCCTTTCTTATGGATCAAGATGATGTTGGCATTCTTCCAAGATTCTGGTATCCTCCCCGTCGAGAGACACTTCGTATACAGGGTGGCCAGTTTTTCTAACATAATCTCTCCACCGTCTTTCAACAGGTCTGATGTTACCTGATCCTCACCAGCTGCTTTGCCTCTTTGCACTCCCTTTAGGGCTTTCTTTACTTTTCCTGTCAATACTGGTGGGATGTCAGATTCCTCTGCGCTATTACTTCTTCTTACGTTATCATCCTGACTGTCTCGGCCGCTGTACAGATCTCTGTAGAACTCTTCCGCTACCTCAACTATTCTATCCATATTGTTTGTGACCTTGCCTTCCTTGTCCCTTAATGCATACATCTGATTTTTGCCTATCTAGATTCTATCTAGAGTGTTCTAAAAATCTACCATAGTACCTTTAAGCTTGGGAATTTCTGAAAAGGAGGAGGAGAAGGAGGAGGAGGGAGGCATCTGTTCCTCTCTTTTCCACCCGCGTTGCAGCCATGGTCAGAGACAGCGAACTGGCACATCTGCATGCAAGTGCATTGATAGAATTAGGGCTGAAAAGTTGACGTAGTCGGACGTGGTTCATAGATGTGTACATAGTTTGGCTCCGGGTATGGTTGCCCATGATTAATGGGCGCCGTTCAGATTTGGCCAGCCGCCGGTTTCTGATTTGTTCCAGCATGTCGTCTGAAGTGAACCGCGCGGTGAGTCGGTGACTTCCAGATCTTGTTTACGTGTGGAGTTATATTCGCGCGAATAAAACTGACATATAACCTTCAATATTTGACAGCGCTGTCGCAGCACGTCTCGCACAAACGTATGTGACAGCTGTTCAGTCGGCTGACCATCAGCCCATCTTGCGCGCAAAAAAAACAAACAAACTGTCTAGAACAAGGAGGTCATCAAGCCTCCCACAAGCAAAATGCATATGCAGGGTGTTCGGCTAACTTGAGCCAAGTATTTGAAAAACAAACATATTTGCTATGCATGTCGGATTGGCGCAGTATTGCTCTAAGCTATATGCAGCATGCCATAATAGTTTTAAATGCGAAGCATTTCTTAGCGAACCTCAGGCACGTTGGGCGTTTCTATCTATCTATCTATCTATCTATCTATCTATCTATCTATCTATCTATCTATCTATCTATCTATCTATCTATCTATCTATCTATCTATCTATCTATCTATCTATCTATCTATCTATCTATCTATCTATCTATCTATCTATCTATCTATCTATCTATCTATCTATCTATCTATCTATCTATCTATCTATCTAGCCGCCTACGTCTGGATGCTCTCCTGGTCGTCTCCATAACTTGTAATATACCAAACTTGGCATAACGGGGGATCTGTGTATGGCGAACACGGTTCACTGGTCATGACATGAATAACGCAAAATACCTGTCGCGTACGTCATGAAACCCTCTCTCTCAGTCACGTGTGGCACATACCCGCATACCAGAGTTCATGTTATGCGGGTATGTGCCACAGGTGATACAATGTCTCAACCAACACAGTAAACGCGAACACACACATTGACACGTAAGGAAAGTGATAATAATAATTGTTGGGGTTTTATGTCGCAAAACCACGATATGATTATGAGAGACGCCGTAGCGAAGGGCTCCGGAATTTTGACCATCTGGAATTCTTTAACGTGCACCGAGATCGAACAGCACACGGGCATCTAACATGTTGCCTCCATTGAGATGCGACCACCGCGGCCGCAATCGAACCCGCGACCTTCGAGTCAGCAGCCCTACACCGTAACCGCTACACCACCGCGGCGGATGCAAGGAAAGGGAGGAATCTGAAAACAGAACACCCCTGGAAGACGCTCAACTACTGTGCACTCGTTCACGTGGTCCGCAACGTGGACCACGTCGATTACGCAAAAACCGGGGTCAATGCTTCCCACAATAAATTTGCCGAGACAAGCAGGCGTCTCATCATTACCGGTGATTTCAGCATTGATTTATCAAGACCCAACAACGCCTGGTCTTTACACTGCGTAAAATACGGCTTGAATGTGGACTAGGCATCAAAAGACCTCGCTGCCACGTCCAGGACAGGAGGCGTCATAGATCATTTCATCGTAAGGGGCATCCAGGATTTCCAACAGCTGCGCTTTACCTCGCACTTCACTACACTTAGACCCCTCGTAGCCGCGATCACGAACGGATCCGATGAACAAGCCCGGTCCAGCTGCTGGTGCTCACTGATCACGGTGATGATGACCTTGTTCAAGAACTGTCAAGAACCCCTTTTACACATACACACGGGTTCGTGAAACGTGCGTGTGTTGTCCGTCATAACGGACAAGTATAATCATAACAACTGTAACGCAACTGTGACTGTAACGTACGTGCAGTGCGCATGCGCTTGCCGCTCGGCTGTTTGTATGTCCAGGGGAACTTTCCTGATTGAAGCTTAGTTGCGAGTAACGCCTGTCCGTGCATTTGTGTTTCTTCTTTGTGCTGTTCGGATTCGCGCTATCCAGTATTGAAGAATATAAACACTATACATATCAGCTTGACGCGTCTGGTGTTGGTAACACCCATGTTACTGTTGACATCGTTACGCAACTGTAAACAACTGGTTATATAATACATATGCGACTCTTCAGCATATGAGTGTGTTTATACCACTTCCACATTTCTCTAGCGTCATTCCGTAACGTTTCGCTCAATATGAGAAATTACGCCACACTCACCATCCCGCGTATGCTTCGCATAACATCGATTCCCACGGTACGTGGGATCTGCCGAATTTTTTTTTCCAAACCGCCAAGCTGGATAATTAACGTGAATTAAATTTTAAAGTCGAAAATCTAGCGAAAAATTTTGATACCAAAGATACAGTGGTTGTTCAGAAACGTCGGATTAGTTCGTCTATGCTAAGATAACTACCAGTGCACCATGCTCGGTAATTAACAAGTATTGGTTCATTAACTTTTTCTATATTAACTCTACGAAAATTCAATACAGATGTTGTAGCGCTTGTTCCGAAATATCGAATTATTTTATCTATATAGGCTAAGATAAGTGCCCTGTTTATTTATTTTTCCAGCCTTTCCCCAAAGAGCGCGAAATTGAAAAAAATATATATCTTGGCGTAAGTTAGCTGAAATACCCATGTTAATTGTATATGACACAAGTGGTGTGAAAATATGTGCACGATATCCTTTTCATTACTTTCTAGGACAGCAAACTGTTTTGTTCTTCATTTAGAAACGGCCCGGATTTCCGGTGGACGTCACAGCAAGGCAGGAGGGAATGGGGGAGTTCCAGCATGGATAAAAACAAGTCTTCATTTTAACAACATACTTGCTTTTCTGGCAGCTCGCTTAATTCCACAACGCACTTTAGCACGATGCACGTGTACACTTTGTCACCGACAAATACTCAATAAGTTAATTCTGTGTGCAACGTTATAGCATAAGTAGTTTGGTTTTAGTGGGGCAGAAGAGAGAGAGGGCGAAATCACACTGAGGACACGCATTATCTCTTTAAGACTTACACATGTAGAAAACGCAATAAAGGCAGGAAGGAACAGGAGAGAAAAGAAAGGCAGGGATGTTAACCAGTCGAAAAGAACCGCGGTATGCTACCCTACACTGGGGGAAGGGATGGGGGAGTTTTAAAGATAGAGAAGGAGAGAGAGGGAGAGCACGCACATGCAAGGTTGCACACCTCACAGTCATGAAACGTCATTAGTGTGAAGCGCCGGTGCAAAGTCTGATGCCTTCAAGAAGTTGAGCACTGCCTTCATCGCCTTCAGCCGCGATGACCTCTCAGGACGACATTCCAGAATGGTTTCTGCCGTCATCGGTCTGGGATATATGCAAGTTTTAGCGACTGCGAGTGATTTTCTCTGCGCATTGTGGCGAGGACAGTCGCAGAAGATGTGCTGTAGTGTCTCCTCGCTACCACAGGTTTCCGGCTCCTTTCGAATCGAAATGGCTGAAAACGCATTAAAGCAGAATAGGCATAGTTTGACATGCCTAGAGGCTATAGGCATGAGAACATCTTAATTTGTGGAAGATCTGAAGGCAGTATTACTTTTGTTTGACAGATTATTCAGAGAGATGTCGCTCAAAGTTTCAAAAACTATGAAGAGGATAACCGGAAACGGCTGAAGAAGTGGCCATTGCCCTTGCTATGGCTGACTATGAACCCAAGTTATCCTCAGCGGCTCGCGAACAGCAGTCTGAAATTTCGCCAAGGGAAGAATTGAGCTGCAAGCTTTGCAGACTGTCCAAAGCACAACTCAAACTCAGGAAACCCAGATCACCGTGATCTGACTCCCCGCCCACAGAGGCGCAATACTGTTACCAACCTTAAACATACCGCTGCATGCGACAAAATTGGCCGTTACGGAACAGCCTTTGCGGATTGCGGTTGACGCAGACGTTACAAGCTAACGAGCTACAGTGAAATTACTAAGACTTTCTATCTGGCAGTCGGGGGGGGGGGGGCACAAGCTATTACCTGGCGGCAGTATACAGAGTGACATTTATCGAAGCTTGCTAACGCATGATTCTACAGATTCTACCATGAGATCTTTCACGACAACACCAGGAATGTCTGCCGTACAGAACCTGCTACACTCAAACACGTGCTGAGGCACTAAAGGCATTAATCCCGATGTTCTCTGGCCGAGGTGGGCCGATGCCCTGCACAGCTCAGAGCTCGCCAACCAAATCGTAGCCGTCCAGCAGTCCCGCGAAGCCGAGACATAATTCTATATAGTCTTGATTATACACAGGTGCTCACGCTGGTTATAAGAATGTTCGTGGCTTATGCTGGGAACGCGGCGCCAGTTTTGCACGATATTCTTTCCGTGCCGATTATGTAACACCAGAAGACTCTGTTCTAGGATGAACCTGGCTTCAAATGCGATGAAGGACAATACACTTGAAGAGCCCAAAGCAGCGCGTCCCAACGCTGCTATTTATTAGGGCGAAAGCCTTTTGAATGCCTCATCAAACGCGGAAAGTGCAAACACGAGTGATGCAAAAATATCATGTGATGACGTCATAATATGACATTACCATGACGTCACAGGTCGCCAAAATATGTGAAGTCATCATGACATTATCGTGACGTTACTATGACGTCATCACATGATATCGCCATTTGGTCAAAGGTGAGCCGATCCCGGAGGCACTGCAGAACCATGTCAGGCGCAGAAAGCTTTGAATGCCTCCGATCCCGGAGGCTGTGCAAAGCCGCATTGGGTGAGGAAAGCCTTCGGCCGGGTGCGGGGGAATCAACACAATCGACTGAAAAGAAAAAGAGGAAGATTGTTTTCGCTTTGCACTCGTCTTAGGCAAATGCATATGGGACCGTATGACTTCTTCCAGCAAGAAGACAAATAACTCTTATGCCACGCGCCCGCCATCGCCGTGCTCAGTATTTCCACTCTTTTTGCGCGAGCAATCTTTGCTGCTATTAACAAGTTATGCGGTCAACGGGAATATGGCGGGACTTTTGCATTGTTGGACGACTGGATAGGTTTTAAATTTTCATTGCCAAGGGCCACATCTTGTTCTTAAGATGGCTGAACTTTTCATGAAGTGTTTTAAATATTTTTGACAGGTAAGGTGAACGCCTGCCTCTAACTCATAAACTACTTTGACTCGATGGCTTGCAACGTCTGTACTCGATGCTCACTGTGTCCTAGTAACGGGAATGATCGGGTCAGTTACTCTTCCAAAGCTTCGAATGTTAATGCGAAATTAAAGAAGAATGCCATGTCACAGCATAGTTAGAAGAAGTATTAAAACAGTTGGGCTGCGCGAAGCACTGAAAGTCACTATTGCTGGCGAGTACTTATAACAAATACCTGATAAGAATCACAGTCAGAGTGCAATCACATCCTTTCTTTCTGATATTTCTGAGCAAGTGATTTCATCCTTGACACTATTGTGGTGTTGCGCAACAAAGAAAAGGAAGTTTTAGATTAAATATCCTAATCTGCATACGGGCGACATATCTTCTCTGGGGTTTTGATGGGCAGTGCGCTTGCGCATGTTTGCTGTGCAAGGTACACATGTAGGAATGTTTTTCACAGTAACGATGGTTGCGAGTTGGCGCTTGTCCTATGTTATATGTGTTTCTCTCTATCCCGTACGTAATTCGCGCTCTGCAAGTTCACAATCACGAGACAACTAGTCCAGCAGTTATAACTGCTGGCGTTTTAGATCCAAAAAAACTACAAGTTTATGAGGGGTGCCGTAGTGGAGGGCTCCGGAAATTTTGACCATCTACGGGTCTCAAGCATCTCACCTCCATTGAAATACAACCGCCGCGGCCGGGATTCGATCCCGCGACCTTCGGGTCAGTAGTCGAGCACCATAACCACTATAGACCACCGTGACGGGTAACCAACTAGCCCAGCAACGAATAGCTAGCATCATAGGACCAATAACTTGTTAAACGCTTCGCGGTCCTTTAGAATATGCCCTTCTATGTAATGCCGCCAGCTTTGAAGACACCACCTTTCGAAGCGCGAAGTTTGACGTTAAGTTTATTATAGCCTGCTGTAACGTACAATGCATTTTTTACATTTTCCGGGACCCAACAAGATTGTAAAATGGACCCGGGCGATAAAAACTAATCAACATTATTTGTATAGAGCCCTGAGCAACAAATTGAGCACTATTTCTTGCTGCAGAGGAATAAATAACATTGAGGTCGAAGTTCTTCTCAATCAGTTAGCGAGACAACAGAATACATGACATCGGAAAACGCCTGAAACTCTTTGACCGCTTACGTCTGTGGTTATGACGCAGTTCTGAATGCTTACATTTACTCGTGCGAACTGCGCTGGCGTCGTGTTTTTGTGACGTAGCACGGAGGTGTCATGAAGACGTCACGTACCAGTCAAGGCAGGTTGCGGGAAAAAATTTAAACAAGTAATGTCTTCACGATGAAGAGACCATTAAAAAACCAAAACCAGTTCCATCCCAACCAGTTCCATGAAACCTGTACGAAATGCCGGTCATTGATTCGCCGGTGTTTTCCTTGTGTTTATGCTGTGTTTATCTGCTCTTTTCTGTTCCTTTGTGTTATTTTCTTGTGTTTGTCTGCTCTTTCCTCCTCTTTTCTGTTCTTTTATCGTGATTTTCTGATTTTTCTTGCGAATGTTTATATTTGTTCTATGGTATCATGCTTTCTACTGTTTTTTTACTGTTTGCTGCTCTAAGCGTGGTGCGTCTGGCTGCTGACACTGGCGTTTCGCTGGGTCGTACGAAGGAGGCGCTGCTCGGTCGTTGGCGTTCACGGGCAAGCAAGCGCTGGCGTTCCGAACGTGCAGCCTGTTCGATTTATGTGTATCGGACGTGGGACCTGTGTGACTATAGTGTGTGTGACGCCAACTTCAGACATGAGACGCTGTGTGACGACAACGCGAGACATAAGACGTCGACAGGGCGGTCCCTCCAACTGCTTTGCAGTTAAAAAACCGTCACTGTCTGGAGGCAGCAGTTCACTGTGCTGCCCCCATCTTCAGTGACAAGCTACGTCAAACTAAATAACCAGGTCGTTGCTCCTGTGACGCACAATTCATGATGGTAAATAAAAAATAAACACTTTCAACTTTACTTGCTTTGGCGTTAAAGCCCATCGTTAATGATTGCCATTACATATTTCAATGTGTACTGGCTATTCGATTGTACTGTTTAAATACGTTAGCACCGAACCTCTTCAGTTACTCGCGGATAAGACGAAAACTAAGTGACAACTGTCACGACCTCAGTCGTAGGTCAATCATGCTTGTTTTTCCGGGCGATTTCAGTCTGACGTTTGCCCGAGCTTAAGATAGATTCCCGAGTCCTATTTTCTTTCTTTTTTGTCTGATAGCCCGCCCAGTGATGGAAAAGTGTGAAACCCATCTCCTGCGACATTTACTATGGCACAAGTGAAACGTGGATGTTATGATTTCTTTGAAAGCGCCGATATTGCGTTCTGGCGACGAAACAAGACGACCAAAACATACAGTCGCGCTTCTTCCATCGACGTCATCACTGCGAACGTTGTTCTCCACTTCGACCGGAACGGTACATTTAAATAAGGCTCTCACAATACCTGCATCACCCTGGTGTCTCGGTACCCGACCAGTGTACCTCTCCTACAATGACTTTAGAGAGAAATTACAGCGTGCAGGTCCGTGGGCTATTACTGCTGTTGGCAGGTGTCGTGGCAGGTAAGACAAATCGTAGCCTTGCACAATTACTGCGCACTAGTTATATTTTAGATGCATGATTTAAATTAATTTATACGTAATCTTGGCGCTCGACTGAAGTTTCGCCTACTATTCACATACTGCCATATATCCCGCACAAATTAGGTTTATACCTAGCTCTGACAGAATTAACATGTAATTTGGATACTTACCAAAGTTTCACTTTTCTATCACGTACCTCTGCAAAGTATCCTCTTGGATCACGCAAAAGCTGCATCTAGTTTTATTGACCGTAGCATGGTTGCTCATGCATCAGCATAAATGATTGTATCGGCCTATTTAATATACATATAACGCGTTTCTAAGGGTAATTGTTAGATACAACTGCAAATATAACCACAACAGGTGTTCTTATAGCTGTATTCATGTCGACAGGAAATATTTTGTAACATTTCTCGTTATTATAGGTGATTACAATATACTAATTAACCACTTGTTTATTTAAACGAGGGGACCTGATGCTACACACATACACATATTCCGACCTTATAAGTGCCTAAGACTTGTCCATATAGTATGAGCACCAAAGCATAAGTTTTATAAGCATAATCATAAGTTGTCTAAGTATGCTACAGCAGACTGATGCCCCATAAAGCTTTGTGCAGCGTCGACTAAGCAAGGCGATGGAGATCACGTTATCTTGAATAACAGACTAAAGATAGGGCAGAACTTCATGGGAAGATGAATGCTTGAAGATATGAAACATTCTTGAACTCGGGATGTCGCCGGGTGCCAACGTTGTGACGAGTGGTCTTGTCTTCTTCAAGGCTGCAACTTCCTACCTTAACGCGTGTTTGTATGCTTCGTACCCTTAGATAGATGTTGGAGAGCAGATTGATGATAACTCAACTACTCGTGTCGTGCACGGAATCTTGTCAGAACATTCGAAAACAGTCGTGAAGTTTCCCATACAAACTGGCGTGGCCTGCGCCGAGCGAGAGCACTTGGTAGTTTTAGCCAGTCGCACGTGGTAATGCATGATGAGAAGAAAAATGCGCGTAACAATGCGTCGTGGAGGTTTTTGACACAGATGTGTGTACATTCAGTTTAATTGTGTGCTATATCGCAAGGAAACGTAAAGACGAAGTCAATCCTATTTTCTCTATTTTCACGTCTTTGACCGTTTATTCTCACCTCTTTGGTGTAGGCTTTCAGGAGAAAAGGCTCGTCTACCCTCGTCTCCTAGAAGAACGAGGCGTTGACGGTGCGAAGGTTGTTCGCATACACGATGGATTGACTCTCAACTTACGAAAAGCGTCAGTCGCAGCGCCGACTCTTGTGGTGCATGAGCACGAAAATGGAAAACCCATTGTTCGTTTCGTAAGTACAATCTAGTAGCTTTCTATTGTTCTGGCTCTTTCGCCAATTTTCATGATGTTCGGTGTTTGGTGGCAATTGGTGGGAGTTTCACGGCAGCTTTCTGGAGTTCTAAATTGCAACTTTATTGTTTTTTTAAATTAAATAAGAATGGAAGAAACAGACATTTTTAGGAAATGTACCTCTTTTCCAGAGCCAGAGAACCACGTTTCATGGCCAAGCAACAGGTTAAATTGTTCGTACAATGGATACCACATAAAATTAAGTGGGACATGGTGGAAAGCGGTGGAGAAAAGCTTGAAAAAAAAAAAACACTGTAATCGTGAATTTCAGGACTTCATAAAAAAATATGAAAAAGGAAAGCTGATCTATGAGACTGCAGTTCATTCACGGATATGCAATTTGTGGAGAAAAAAAAATGCCGACAATATGAAAACAGAAATGAACAAGCTGGAAATAGAAGGATATCAGAAGTGCTTCCGTATAGCCCGATCAGACCTTATAAAAGGCTAGCGCATAGCAACAAACGTAGAATCAATAAATAAAATAATAAAGTGGCGCCATTTTTGACAAACACTGCACTAAGCGAAATACACTCCGAAAGCTTAGAGCGATAGGAGTACTTCGAGCCCCACTTACACGTGGGTTTCGTAAACTGTTGACGTGGTCTTATGACGAAGAAGGCAAGGACAAAAATTATCATGTTCGTTTATTAGTAACACAGCACACCATAGGCAGAGACGACGACACCTGCGCAATCCTTCCTTTCTGAAAGAATGCACCAACTAGCCCCTAAACGTGCCCTACGTGACAGCTATTTAAAAACGAAATAGTATCGATCCCATTGATACAACTGTGTGGCTTATGAAAATAATGGCAAATGCAGCAGAGCCGTTCTCTTTCAAATGAAGGAAATGCGTATACTTCAGCGGTATAGGATGCGCAGTTGGCTTCGACATGTGCGCAGCTCTTAGAGTGAGAGACGTGGACGCATGTGCCTTTTAGGTGTCTGACTAATATATAGTAATAATGGCCACTTACTAGGACCCAACCACATGCTCTAACTGTCATGTTTTTCTTCGTCTGCAGTACAGAGGAGGTGATATCGACAGAAACCTTCACGAGGATGAAAAACAGCTGGCCACACTAATGGTTAGCATAACCAACAACGGCCTTGAACTGGTATGCGTTCAGACCATTGTCATTTGTTCTTGAATATGTTAGCATTGATGTGTCAATTCACCATCCTAAATGTCACACGGTCACATTTGCTAACGACTCGAATGCGAAAGCCATCTTCTACTTCTTTTTCTTCTTTCTTTTTCTTCTTTTTTCGCCACAACAGCTTTCTGCATGCACTCACCATGGTTCTGAACTGCCTCCGGGATCGGAAGCATTGCAAGGTTCCTGCGCCTCACGTGATTTTTAAGTGCCTCCGAGATCGGCCGTCCTTTGTATAAGCGCAACGTTATGTCTAATCGCCTTTGTCTAAGCAACTGGCACATTTAATCGCGTGCCTTTAGAAATAAATATTGGAAAAAATAGGGTAAACGCTGCAAACTTCCATCCGTTAAATATTTCTCAACAATTCGCTGCTTTTTCATATTCGCCCAAAATGACCTGCATCTCGGTAGAACTATTTGAGGTGCACTGAAAACCGTATGTTGGCGCGTTCGCATCAGAATATTTTAGTGCATGACAAATGGATTGTCACAGACGTGTTTTGATGCGTTTGAGATAACTTTTCATGTAGTGTATCAGTTTTTTAAATTCTGTGCTTATTACGACTGGCATTTTTGTGTTTATGTAAAACCAAATGTTTTCAACAGGCATTTTCACTGCTGGAGTTGTGTATTCAATTTTGTTGCGTACATATTTACTTGCAAAAGTTTCATGCATGTTCATTTAGTTGTCATCCTGCTTACGCACTTGTAACATGGATTCTCAAATTCCGCCTCGTGATGTGCCTTCGCACAGTTAAAACTGCGTTACGGGTGACCAGTACCCTGTCAGACAGTTAATTTTTGTCTTAACGCACTGTTTTCGATGAAAAGGACTAACCTTTCACTTTTATTATGTTATTGTGAACTAAGCAAAAGGTCACAAGGACGATGAGCACATGCTTCGTAGCGTATAACAATTCAATCTAAAATATTGTTGTCAAATCACTTGACGATGAAAACAAACCTTTAGCACTTTATACCGTGGCCATTTCAACTTAACATATTCTCATATCGCCTGCACAATTTTTCTAAGCGCTCACCTAGACAAAGTCATTCTAAAGCAATCCGCGAACCATCAAGACGAGTTAACGTTCACAAATACTTCCTCTTTCCGCCGGCTATCCCCCAGTGGAAAAATTTATCTAACAATATTGTGTGCTGCGATAAAATTAACTGTTTTTCATAGTGCATTGAATTTTCATTGTGTAATTGATCTACTTATGTACTTTGTACCACTAATGCGTTTATGTATCCTCTCTTGCACGTTCCGTGACGGATCTACAGTATATATAAATAAATAGAAAAAGTTCAGAGCCCTTCTACTACTGTGAAGAAGGAAATCAGAGAAGCCGGTGACTACGGCTTTTTGACGTCGTTTTCTCGCTCATTCGCGCTTCTGTGCTCGTTGGCGCTCTTCTTCCTCCGAGACAACGACACGCGTCCGTCTTATAGCGAATGCAAAGGGTAACTGCTGATAACAGCGCTAGCGCGATCTCTACGTCACGAGACAAAGGGGCGCAACGACTGATGGGGAGTGCCGCCGCCGAGTATCGCGACATTCGTGAAAGAGGCATCGGCGGTGGCGAGAAGGCGAGGGGAACATGTGATTTGGGGACACCGAAAATTGATGTTCTACGCGTCGTCTTGTCCGCGGACTCGATCCGCCAGAACCTTGCCATAGACAGCTTCTGCGTAAAAATAAAACTGTCCCAATGCTAAATGTTTGTGACTTAGAGCCAACGTTTCAGTAATCTAGAAACGTTGCTTATCACGTGCTTGTCTTACGCGTACACCGTTCAACGTTGTACGCGTAAGACAAGGTTCATTTTGCTCCTGAAATCTCGATGTACAAAACGCAGGAAGGTGTTGTGGGACCACGGCACACGATTTCACCTGCGCCGGAGATGGAGAGGTCAGAGGAAGGTCACGTTGCTCACGTGATACACGAAATAGACGAGAAGCAAAACGACATGTTCGACGCCCTGATTGCTAACAGAACGGGTAAGAACGTAACTGAAGCCTACTTGCATTACGATTGCTCCCCACATTACCATACTGTATACGGGATGCGAGAAATGCAGCGACATAGCTAACACCGAGCTTTCCGGGGTGAAAAAACAAAACAAAACAAAGCAAAATACAGGCAAATGAACAAACAAATGCTTCGAACGAGAATTTTCTTTTCATTCTGCACCTATTAAGTGTTCACGTAAAAACTTTGACGGGGCTTCCAATGACACACGATCGTTAATTTTTTTACTGGTTTTCGGTACAGTTCTAATGACTTACTTAATGCATTTTTCAGCTTGTTTTCTTCCAGGTTTTCCTGAATACGTTGGTATTATAAGAAGCTATATTGGATGATGCTATTATATTTTATCATATTGAAAGTACCTTAGAAACCATTCAAATTAAGTTTGCTTAAAGATCAACTCACTTACCAATAGTGCTCTCACAAAACGAAGTGAAACACTTCTATCATACATATACTGTGTACTATATAGTGAAGTACAATCATTCTAGCCGTTTTTCCTATTTGGTATCTCTGAAACGATCATGTAAGAACATTGAACTAACTAACTAACTAACTAACTAACTAACTAACTAACTAACTAACTAACTAACTAACTAACTAACTAACTAACTAACTAACTAACTAACTAACTAACTAACTAACTAACTAACAAACTAACAAACAAACAAACTAACTAACTAACTAACTAACTAACTAACTAACTAACTAACTAACTAACTAACTAACTAACTAACTAACTAACCAACTAACTAACTAACTAACTAACTAACTAACTTATTTATTTATTTGTTCTTTTATTCATTCATTAAAGGCAAGAGTGAAGGTGTTTGCATAAAGGGAGGGATTGCAAAAAATAAAATATTATTATAAGGCGAGAAAAACGACGACCGTTCTTTCGTTATGCGTCACGCAATAGCTGTCCCTTTTCTGCTTCAAAAGTATTATTTTATAATAACAGCCAATCGTGAAGGAGTAGCCGTCATCACAAAATTACAACAGATTTCACAATTATTTTTATTTCAATAAAAACGAAGCAAGCATTACGTAATTTCTTCGTTGGACCAAATTCATGCCTAATAGTAAAACATCGCGGTATTTTATAGCCTTGACACTTATCGTCAATTCTCTGTACATGTTCCCTTTTCAGATAAAGCCGCACTGCTCGCAGAGAGACAATACAACTATTACCAAACGGTTCCAGCAGAAGTCACTGTAGAGGTGTTTGTAATCTCAGATAAGATTCATCAGCAGCGTTTCGTTCAGACGCAACACCTGCTTGGCTACATGTGCGTCATGATTAACAGCGTGAGTTACATCAAACTGATAATCGTCTTTCTCATTATTCAGTGCAGTGAGCACCGAGCGACTCTTGTTTCTCTTCCAACCACTTCCGGTCGAGCGCTTACTTCCGGTTTTGCGAATATCTAGAAAATCTGTTTTAAAGATAACGCTGGTACGAAATCGATGGTTCTGGTGCAAGCTAAGAATTACATTCCATACATATGATATCGGGGCATAAGTGTTAACTTATGCTTAAGAGAGGGCCTAATTAACTGTCCAAATAATGGACATTGACTGATTAAGTTCATTGAAAGATTTTGAGCAGCTGGGATCGTTGCGCCACTTGGCGGTGCTGATTTGAACCACGCGCTTCTTTCTGCGTGGCTTCTGAGATCTGGTTCGGCAGAGCGGCGAAAGACAAGGTTGAGTCAAGGAATAGACCAGGGCATATGAACGCCGACACGCGAGTGCCACTACCAAACACCTCAATCAAAGATTAGGGTCGAATCCATTGTCTTACAAGACGTGACTGAACTGTGGGTTACGTTCGTTGATAACTATAGCCTCGTTTTCTAAACATAATTGTGGGGCGGCAATGACAGAGACGTTAGATCAGAGACGTTAGAAACGACACGGACAGGGCTACACCGATGTCTGCTTCTGTGGGCGCCTGTTGTGTCGTTTGCAGTGTTGGTGCCCATGATGCTGTGCCCCAGTTAACCCGGAAACGTGTTTGTTTATACTGAGCTCTTTATCATGCTAGCATTTGGAAAGTCTTTTTCTTCTTTCAGGCCAACTTACGCCTCCAAGACACGAGTGCTCCAAGGATAAAACTCCTCCTGATTGGACTCGAGAGAGTTCTGGTGAGTGTCACTAATTTGTACGAATTGTCACTGATTACGTTTGCTTCGATGAAGATCACAGCCTGACAGAGTACCTGTATCCGGATCAGGTCGGGCTTGGAACTGTGAGCGCAAATCTTGGGGTTCTCGAAGCATTATATAGCTCTGCCAGAATTTAGATAGATAGATAGATAGATAGATAGATAGATAGATAGATAGATAGATAGATAGATAGATAGATAGATAGATAGATAGATAGATAGATAGATAGATAGATAGATAGATAGATAGATAGATAGATAGATAGATAGATAGATAGATAGATAGATAGATAGATAGATAGATAGATAGATAGATAGATAGATAGGGTACTATAGAGGCTGCACGAACAAGAATAAAGCGACTCAAAGCAGCATATACCGCAGCAACCACGTGTAGCCGTGACGTAGGAGGGGGTAATTCCCACACCAGACCTTGCAGCCCCCTTCGTATCAACAGCCTAGCCAAAAGAAACGCGTTCGTGTTCTCATTTCATAAGAATATGCTCAGGTATCTTCTGTTTTGTTGTGGAAATGATTCCCATTTTTGTTCATATTTAACAGAGCGCAAAGGACGAGCCATACCTGAAAGGAGATGACAAGTACATGGACGACACAGCGACCATCACGAGCCTAGTGGAACACGTCAAGACGAGAAAACATGTATACGGATATCCCGATGTGGTCTACTTAGCTACGGGGTACGGATGTTTTTTGTCTCTAAGTTGCACGCAGCTAGTGTGCACGTGCCATTTTTAAATGCGACTTATTAATTTGCCTGCCACATTTTTCTACAAGGAAACTCAAGGTCGCGAGAGACTTCTCGATCACTTTAGTTCATATTTTTCGTGTGCTTTTTGCGCAAAATTGATTTTCCGAATAAAAGGTAAAATATCGAATTGAGTGAACGAAGCAAAAACGAAGTGATTGAGTCATTAGAGACTGCCCTAAAGTATTCATGTTTGGCGTCAAGGAAATAAATCATTACAAAGTCATAATCTGTGCCCCGTTAAAACGCAACGCAACAGATCCCAACCTTTCGTGTCCTCACCTAATGCAACATATGTTTGTAATCGTAGTATTTGCTAAGTAATAAGTCGCATCGTCGACGTCAATATAAGTATAGTAAATAATAAAATAAAATAAAGAGGCGTAAAAGAATACACTGTCAAACAATCCACCTTCTTATAGTAAAGCAACATGTTAGGCTCTATGTATCGGCGTTGTTTTGAGGTTGAAGTGGCACAAGGTCGAATTTGCTTCATTGTACTTTTAAAGATATTTCTTGGTTTTACATTCGAATTGTTCCAATGCTCTTGCACCGGAAAGGCTTCGCATAGACCGTAGTATGCGATGCATCGCCCAAGTAATGTTCGCCGCAATTTTCTTTCGGTATGCCCGAAAAGCATTATTCAATAAGTTCCTTTTTTTCTGTTTCAGACGTGACATGTATGCGATGGATAGTGGTGTGCCAGATACTAGGCGTAAAGGTAACATTTACATGTTTTTACGAACCTACTGATAAAGATAAGGCGATTTGCTTAAAGAGAATATGCGGAGCAGCCAAATGTATCTTACACAAAAGATGTTGAACATATGTGTCAAAAATCAAAGTACCATGCGGATGAAGAAATGGACTGGGCTCTTTGGAACAGAAACAGAACGATATCGAACGTGCTAGGAAGGACAAACTGATCAGTACGCCTGTTACCTCCCCCTCTTATTCAGTTACACATGTTTCCATTATCATACGTGTGTCATGCTTCGATTGCGAGTCTTCTAGCTGCTTGAATTTAAATGTTAACAATTCCCTAACTATACTCAATCCATGCTGGAAGGAAAGCTTTTGTTGTGACATGCCGCATGTTCGTTCTTACTTTTTCAGGACTGGCCTTCGTCGCTGGAGTCTGCACCGAGTTGTTCGTGGCTATTGGTGAAGACAATGCTGGCTCCTACGATGGAATGCACGCCCTTACGCACGAAGTGGCGCACTTGTAAGGCTTGCAACATCACGTACGCGTTTTCGCATTGTTAGTGACGGCAAGTTGTCTTTACACACGCAATGTTGTACAGTCTGTAAAATTGCGTTACTGCAAATATTGTTTTGTTTCACGGCATGAAGATTTTCTCGACATGATTATGTGATATGAAAAAAAAAAACAGGTAATGAACAAACATCTTCATTAAACAAAAAAAATGTTGAAAAATGGTAAATCCACAATTCCAAGTTAGCACGCGGAGAGTAGTATCTTCTAGTACATTGGGTAAAATTTGACACTATTAAATTTCTGACGAAGCGCACAGGTTTGATCATGTATCCTACGTATGCACATGCCTGATCACCGCCAAGCCTGTTCGAAGAAGTTCATCATTACATAAACATAGAAATTTGTATCAACAAAGAAAAAAATTAAAAAGGGCATGTTGGACTGCAGTGCATGAATTAAACTAACATATGCTACTGTGAAAAATCAAGACTATGTGACTACCAGTCGCAGCCGCATTTTAAAAATGATTCCACTGAAGATAATCATCATAATCATAATCATCATCATCATCATCATCATCATCATCAGTCATCATCACCGTCATTACAATGTTTGAACATGGAATTGTAGCATACTGGTAGAGAGTAACAGTTGATTTTAAAAAGGTGTATCACAAGGATTTTATTGGAGGAAAGCAATGTGCTGCTCATCAAGTTGCAGGAGCGTGTTGTACTTCCTCGCAGATTGGGAGCTGCGCACGACGGGGATGCGCCCAAGACCAACGTTGTGCCCGGTCACCCAGGTGCACTGGCGTGCCCGTTCAGCCAGGGATACATCATGAGTTACCTCAACACTGGACCCAACTACCACCGTTTCTCTCCGTGCAGCGTTGTGCAGATGCGATATGTTATGAGGTTAATCTTCTTTACTGTCACAAGTTTAGGAACTCATTCTTTAACTACGACGAGAACAAACAGAGCTGGACGCGGGATGGTGAGAGAACGACAGACAGGGCGCTGACCTGTCCCGTGTCCAGCGCAGTTTGTTCGAAACCCTCTTGTCGAAATTTGGCTTCAGTGATAGTCTCTGTTCTTCGATTTGTCATCGCTTCAAGCATCCATCTTCCCCTGAAGTTGTAACTTGCTTTGGTAACCATACGCGAGTGAGACGTTGACTCGTGACAAGATTTAAGCCAGCCGCTGCTATATAGACTGAACAGAGCCCTGGAAGCTATCAGTCGTCTCGTAACGCGGCCATAATAAGAGCCGCCAGTGGTTTTAAAACAGTCTTCAACCACTTTTCGAAGTAATCATTGAACGACCTCTATGTCGGAGTTTACTGCCTCAATAATGCACTGTAGACCGCAACATTTTCTCGAATCCGTCAAGAACGAGCGGAGTCGCGGGGATTTGTTGCGTGCTTTAAGAGCTTTCTCTCTTTTTTCGTCCCACCCTCCGCGGTGGTCTGGTGGCTATGGTGCTTGACTGCTGACTCGAAGGTCGCGGGATCGAATCCCGACCGCGGCTGCCGCATTTCGATAGAGGCGAAATGCTGGTGACCCGTGTGCTTAGGTTTAGGTGCTCGTTAAAGAACATAAGATGGTCGATATTTCCGGAGCCCTCCAATACGGCGTCTCTCATAATCATATCGTGGTTTTGGTACGTAAACCTAAGAAATGATTATCTCTTCTCTCGTCCCGACAGCGCGCAAGAAGCTACACATGCAGGGATCTCACAAGGAAAAGAAGTTACGTCAGCGCGCGTCATGACGTTGAGTGCACGTGATGAAACGCGATTACTCTTTCCCGTTGTGGTTCCTGTGTGCGCTAATGTGGCTACTGCGTAACGTTAGTAGACTATGGAGCGCGGCGCCAGCACGTGGCAGCACCCCGTGTCAAGAAGCGCACCTGATCCAAACGCCGCTTTTGATATATGCCGGCGATTGGCCAATAGTATGCTATCTGTTGTTCGACGTCAAACAGCAGGCGGCAGCAGTTCCGAAAAGAGTCAGCATAGGGCTTTGTATAAAAAGAAGGCTCCTGAGAAAGTGGCGATCTCGCGCTGCGCTTCTAAACGCTCCTTGCCGTGCACGACTCGCACGATTTGGCTGAACTGTTCATAGCAGTGTCTGCTATCTGCAAAACGTGTTTTCCCACCAAGCAAGAGGGGTGATTCATGACCGCTTTAAAGGCATCGAACCTCTACGGTACAATCATCGCAGACGGGACAATCGTGACATAGGCAATATTAAGTCCTTTGTTTCCTTTGTTTTACTATATCTTTCTCTTTTTCTGGTACCATAAAAGCATGATCCTATGTTGTGTTAGAGCTGTGAGGTATGAGGCTCACACAAGGAATATTGTGCACAATATGCTACCTTTATGCTGATAAAGCCACGTGCATAATTTTTTTTTCTTTAACGCTTATCAGGCTCCGAGGGCCACTCTGCTGGCGGGTGAAATCCCAGGGGCACAAGGTGGATGGCTACTATCCGGGTATGCTGGTTACGCCGCAGAATATTTGCAAATACAAATTCCCCCGGGAGCCAAGCGTGAAAGCGGACATGGTAAGTGTGTTCTGTCTGTTCGTGTCAATGTTTACAGCACTGTTTGCTCACGATTCTTTCAGCTTGCTATGTGTACTTCAGGAACATAGATATAGGTATAAAAACGCCTTTGAAATCGGCGTCCAAGACATGACTACCTTGCGACGCCATATTACCCTTTACTATTCCAAAGCCGGACTGCTCGTATGCAGACCTTCGGCTATGCACGAATAGTGTAACATCCTGGACCACATCTACATATACAATGTCAATTATAATATGCCATGCATTGAACAATATCTGATGCATTCGCTTGTAAAATCGGGGAAAATAACAACTAGATTCTACACTTCGCCTTGTAGAGTTCATTTATTGCCAGATAATTTGTATGTTTAGATATAAGAGGCATTTGTCTTTTGCGGGCGTTCGTCAACCAAAGTGACGCCATGCTCTCATCCTGACTACTTTTGGCACTGTACTACACGCTGTTGTGGAAGAGACAGCAAGCGATAATTTTTGCTTTGTTAGGTGCGGACAAAGCCATATGTTTCCTTTTCTCTGTTTTACAGTCGCCTGCTGTTCTTAGACGATGCAAAGTGCGCTGTGTGTACCCGAAGCTTCGACACTTGTACGGCCAAGTCTATAACTTCCCAGTGCAAGTGGAATTCGAAGCGCCCGACCACGCACGCTGTGGGAACAGAACGGTAAGAAGTTTTCTGTCCACGGAAGGGCTCTCTTCATTGCGCCAGAAAGACAGTCTGTTGTTAACTAACAAATATAAAGCGAAAAAATAAAGACGAGCGCAGAACAAGGAACTCAAGAAGTCAAGAATTCAAGAGAGTTGCCAGCTCGTAAAAAGATCACGTGCTTCGTGACGCCAGCAGGGAAAAAAGAGTGTTCTACAGTCGCAGTCACGGCTCCTAGCGGTGCTGACTAACACTTCCAAGTTTTAAAATGCACATACATACCCCATAAAGTGGACGGGGGGAATGACCGCCGCTGTAGCTCAGTTGGTAGAGCATCGGACGCGTTATTCGAAGGTCGCAGGTTCGGCCCCTGCCAGCGGCAAGTTATCTTTTCACCCACTTTACTTTCTTCACATTTACATCATAATTACTACAAATAACATCCCCTATACTTTCCTAGGCTTCTTGTCAGTTAGTTCTAATTCTTGTGTCTAGTAAAGGAAAAAAACGAGCCTTTAAAATTACCCTTCCTTCGTTCATCCCAAGAGAATGAATATATGCTTTATAGCCGTTTTCTCCTCCCTCTCTCTCTCTCTGTTTTACATAGGTCTGCATCCGAGGAATATGTGGTCAGAAATGAGGCAAACGACGCGTATTTAAAATATGTGCGTTTACCCAACTTACTGGAAGTCACAGCAACGGATACAAATGATCCTACGAGCACATTATGAACAACGTTATGTTATTTGCAATAAATAAACTACGATTAATTATTCGATTTGTCGTGAGTACCCGAATGGTGCTTTCCCTAATATACAGTCGTTAGCAGTATGAGAGAGAACAATGCCTTTTAAAGGTCACAGCGGCTAAACGCAGTTGGCAATTGCAAAAGTGCTCATAACACTAAATAGTCAAGCGGGAAGCTATCTCTTGCAACTCAATACGTCCCATTCACACGGGTACATTGGAAGTAATGTTTGATTGAACCCTACTTCGGTGTTCTCTCTCATACTGTTCACCACTGCGCTTATCTGTACACGCTTGACAGAATATACATAGATGTTAGCTGCATTACAAGATAGCGACAGCGCTTGTTTGTGACCATGGAACGGTTTGACACCGGATGTCACCCCTGGGATTGATCCTACAAGCCTCCTGCACTAGCCAATCAGCGTTTGTGCTTATAAGCGGCATGATAGACGTTGCAGAAAGCTACGCTTTCCTAGGACCCAGAATAGACGCAGATCGTAGCTCTACAAGATAAGCGCACCCACCCACCACATTCCGATGTATAGAGGCAGTCCTTCTTCGTTGAACCCAGACCGACCAGCTTCTGTCACCAGCAAGGCTACACTGTCACCAGCAAGGCTACAAAGCCCACACTGATACTCGAGCCGTAAGTGCCCGGCACGGCCGGCCAGAGGTGAGGACGAACATTTTCTGAGCACATATTATTGTCAATCAGTTCTGTAGATTTGCAATACTGTGCCTATGTGCTTCGAGTTGTAGATCAATTTGCCCTAGCTTCCTGGTTAGCTCAATTGGTAGAGCGACCGCCCCGGAAAGGTGTAGGTCCCGAGTTCGAATTCCGGACCAGGACGAATTTTTCGGCAAATTATAAGGTTTCTTTCTGAGAGATTCATATGGACTTCCTCGTGACTTCGTGCTACAAACGGGTACTATCAGCAGGACTACGCGAAAAAACAAAAACAAAAAACGGACAAAAAAGGCAAGTATACAGGAAGGGCGCAATTGGCAAGTACACAGGACAGGGACAGCGCCCGTCCTGTGTACTGTCCTTTCTTCGTGCGTGTTTTTTTTTTTTCGCGCAGCGCTGCTACACGTGTTCAAGAATGCACCAACTAGGCCAATTAAGAGCTATACTACAAACGGATGGTTGTCAATCTCCCTTTCTTCTGGGGATTGGCTCTGTGTTGTACACGATCCGAGAAAGGACACTTCACTTCCTGGGCGGGCTTTGACCTGGCACATTGCAAGAGTGGATCGATCCGTGATCTCACATCGACTCATTCTCGCTAAGTGCTTTCCTAGATTACTTTAGAGAGAAGTAAGGAGCTGGTCGCCTCTTCGCACAGCCGACCTCAGGACCGCTCAAGCTCGAGGACAAAGTGAACCTCGGTGCCTCTTGCCCACCTCCATAAAGCACCTCTTTCCTGCCGCACAGTTTGACCTATGAAATGCAGAAATAGACGAGCTTAAAACTACAGCGAATCATGATTATAGGAAAGAGAGATATGGGTAGGCTTTCACTATAGCCTCAAAACTGAAATTCGTCTTGTTAAAGCAATGACCCATAGTCTCTGCTACTAGGAACGTGGTCCGCAACGTGGACCACGCCGTATAAGCAAACACTGGGGTCAATGCTTCCTACAAATAAACTTCTCAACATTACCGGTTCCTTCAACATTGATTTATCAAGACCCAACAACGCCTGGTCTTTATACTGTGCGAAAGAAGGCTTGGATATGGATGGGGCATCAAGAAACCTCGCTGCCACGTTGAGGACCGGAGGCATCATAGATCGTTTCATCGTAAAATGCATCCAAGATTTCCACCAGCTGTGCTATACCTCGCACTTCACTACACTTAGACCCCTCGTAGCCGCGATCGCGAACGGATCCGATTAACAAGTCCTGTTCAGCTGCTGGTGCTCACTGATGATGACCTTGTTCAAGCACTGTCGAGAACCCCTTCTACACATACACACGGGTTCGTGAAACGTGCGTGCTTTCTCCGTCATAACGGACAAGTATAAGCATAACAACTGTAACGCAACTGTAACAACTGCAAGTGTGACTGTAACGAACGTGCAGTGCGTCTGCGCGTGCCACACGGCTGCGTGTATATCCAGGGAAACTTTCCTGAATGAAGCTTAGTTGCGAGTAACGCCTGCCCTGTGCATATGTGTTTCTTCTTTGTGCTGTTAGGATCCGCGCTATCCAGTATTGAAGAATATAAGCACTACATGTCAGCTTACCGCGTCTGGTGTTTGTAACACCTTGTTGCTGTTGGCATTGTTACGCAACTGTAAACAACTGGTTATATAATACATATGCGAGTCTTTAACATATGAGTGTGCGTATACCACTTCCACATTTTTCTAGCGTCATTCCGTAACGCTTAGCTCAATGTAAAAAATTACGCCACAGTCACCATCCCGTGCATGCTTCGCATAACATCGATTCCCACGGTACGTGGGATCTGCCGAATATTTTTTAAATGCGAAGCATTTCCTAGCAGACCAAAGGCACTTTGAGCGTTTCTATCTATCTATCTGCATAGCTACTTGATTTATCTAAAGCTTTCGATTGGGTATGTCACAGCATATTACTAATAAAACTGAAAAGTGCGATAGGAGAGGGGTTATTGTTTTCTTGGATAGAAAAGTTTCTAACAAATCGCTCAAAGTTAGTGTTGTATGAAGGTCATATATCAAACATAGTCCCCGTAACTTCTGGGGTCCCTCAAGGTTCCGTCTTGGGACCACTATTACTTTTAATTTAGTACAGCAGGTGCGAGCAAGTACAGCAGGTGCGAGCGTTAAACGAAAATCCCGCTCGGCGAAGTGCAGCGCATGAAATGCGTAAAAGAGGGAGAGAGAGAGAGAAAAGGAGAAAAAGATAGAGAAAGGAAGAGAGAAAAAAGAGAGACATAGAGTGCGATAGAAAGGAAGATAAAGAGAAAAACAGAGAGAAATAAAGGGAATAAAGGCATAATAAGATAGAAAGACAGACAAAGACATAGAGAGAAAAAGGAAGAGATAGAAAGATGCAGACACGAAAAAGAGATAGAAAAAACAGAGAACAAGATAGAAAGAGCACGAAAAAGAGAAATAGAGAGAAAGAAAGAGGAAGCGGTACAAAGAAAGGGAAGAAAGAGAAGCAAATATAGAAAGAACGAGAAAGAGAAAGAAAGAACCACAAAAAAAAAGAGATACAAAAAGAGGTACAAGAAACAGAGAGAAAGAGAAAGAGAAAACTAAAGAGAAACAAGGAAGACCCTCCCGCTACGCACTTCCGTCATGCTTGGCACCACTAGTGCAAAGCTGCCCAATTTTTTTTAATGATTTCTTTATTCCTATCTTTTTCCAAAAGGCACACCTCCCGGTAATGCCACCGTATCTGAAGGAAGGATATCAAAAAAGCAAAGCAAATTAAGTTTAGTATTCAGAGTTAAGCTGCAGATATACTGAAGAGTTCTGCACGGCAAAAAAATAACGTTGACGACAGTAGTTTTTACATCAATTAGTTTACTAGATCACGGAAACTTTGCATGACGAGTGTCTAAAAAACAAATTACCTACGCGTGCTGTTCTGACGTAGTTATGATGCCTTACTTAAATGTTCTTTTATGCGCGAACGATGCCGCGCCGTCATGCTTTTGTTGACGACACAGTGGACGGTTGTCGACACGTAGTATTGACGTGACGTGAAAGTGTGACGTTTCAATTGAAGCAGCACGCAGAAAATAACAATAATGCACGTCAGTAGTGCCTTTTCGATCGAATGAGCATAAATAGGGCCTCCATTGTCAGGAGACGGCAGTTCAAGATATACTGCTTCTATCATCAGCAATAAGGCAGTACAAACTAGAAAAAAAAGGTTGTTGCTTGTGTAGAGTGCAGTGACGACGGTGCTTTAAAAAAAAGCTCTTTCGAAAGTTACAATTTGTTGACAATAGCATCCAAGCTAATGAATACCGTTAACGCTTTTGAATGTAGACTGACTGTTCAAATATACTGTTCAAAGATGTTACCGCCGCACTTTTCAAGCCTTTTCCCAAAACTGAAGAAATACGAGAGACAACTTTCGCGACCAGCGTTGAAGTCATCCTTGCTTTTGTCTACTATCACTGTCTGACGTTTGTCTAGGCTTCAGATGGATGCCCGAGTTTCGTTTCGAAAAATACTGTCGGGTGAGTTGGTTATTTGTGAAGAAAATGAGCGCGAAACAACCGTGAGACAAGACGAAAAAGGCCACAAAATAAGTGCATAGGAGCATGCCATATACTTATGCTATAGACGCACTCGTGTAACAGCTGCACCCAGAACTTTGTATAAGAATATAATATATTTGAAAAAATCCCGCGTATTAGCCGCACCCCAAATGTTTTAGAAGGATCGCACAGCATTCCACGTTGCGCGGAGCCAAATTACGAAGCTTTAACAGCGAAGCTGTTTAGCAAATCGTTCCTTGTGAGTTGATAGAGAGAGAGAGAGAAGAAGAAAGAAAGAAAGAAAGAAAGAAAGAAAGAAAGAAAGAAAGAAAGAAAGAAAGGAAGAAAGAAAGAAAGAAAGAGAAGTTGTTGCCAGAAAAATTCGGCAGATCCCACACATCGGTTTCATGCCGCATTCAGCGAGTGCTGAATGCTGCAGTTTTGCTATGCTGCAGTTTTGTAGCGTTAGCTACGCTGGCCTAGCCGAGACAGTTTCGCGCGCCTCCTCAAGAGCCGCGCTGCGCATGCGCGAGGATCAGTGATGTCACGGAGCTGGCGCACCGCAGCCGGCACTTCCCACGCACTCCGCCGGCGCCACGCGCGACTCGCCGCCGCCGGTCTGCGCATTCCAGAGACAGTGACGTCGTAGCCGTGGCCGACACACTGACGCCGGCTGCGCGCGCAGCTATTCGCCTTCGCTGTGCAGTCGCCGTCTGACATTGCACTGGAGCCGCTTGATAGCGCCTCTGACTGGCGTTTGCCAGTGTGGTATAGCCATGGAGAAGGAGAGTGCAAATGCTGCTCAACGGCGCAGAAGAGCGGAGAAGCTTAACTCATCGGATCCCGAAGTAGTTGCCTGGCAATTAGCGGTTGAGCGTAGGAAGAATGAACAGACGGCTAAACGTGCTGCGGAGACACAAAAAGCTAAGAATAATCAGCCGAACCTTTGCTGACGCTACGTTTATCCTGGCACAGCCGAGCTAAGCCACTGCAACATTTTTTTTTTGCTTTGAGTCAAGCGTTACGACGTGGATCGACGTGTTTTTGTAGTAGTTGTGTGCACATCGTGGGCTTACCAGGCACGTCGACAACGCTGGCGTTTAAAGGGTAACTTATGGTCTGACGTCAGGTCAGCGCTCACGTTAAAGCACATACGTCAGTACTATCGAAACCAAGTGCACTTTACGGTGAGATGGTGTGAATATCATACGTAACATTCGTTAGCCTATTTTTCCGGGGTCGAGCAGCGCTTGAATATAGCTTGCTAAATCATAGGAATACAAATGTAATGTTTATTATACTGCTATATAGGCGTATCCAGCACCGGAACCACAAGTGACGTTAAGCTGACAACCACAATTGATGCTGCATCGACACTGGACTTGCATAGGCTGTTTTTCCAAACCAGTTTATAGACGTGGCGTGGCTCTGTGATAGAATACCTGACTGCCACGCAGAATGCTTGGGTTCGATTCCTGCTGAGATCCTAACTTTTATTATTTCCATTTCCATTCGTCTGGTCAACGCTGCCGATGTCGGTTTTTCTTAATGCCCTCGCATTATAATTGCCACTGTCTCTTCTCGCCGTTCCTGGGTAGATATAAACTTAGAAGTACGGAAGCTCGGGCGAGTTTGTAAGACATCATGGCACAACTTCAAAGCGCTAAAAAACACGGACAGACGAAAAAGAGTCAATACCCTGTTGCGCATACCCGTACACCGCAGCCCGTAATAAACGGGTATGTGCGACACGTGTCGGTAGGAAAGGGTTTGACGACGTATGCGACAGGATTTTTACGTTATTCATGTCATGACCCGACGGTCATATTCGTCAAATCCTCTTACCTTTCCATGGCAATTTTGGTCTACAGCAAGTTAAGGAGGCGATCATGAGAGCACCCAGATGTAGGCGGCTAGATAGATAGATAGATAGATAGATAGATAGATAGATAGATAGATAGATAGATAGATAGATAGATAGATAGATAGATAGAAACGCTCAAAGTGCCGAAGGTTCGCTAAGAAATGCCTCGCATTTAAAAAAAGTCACAGTTTCACCGCAAAGGCGAAGCAATGAATGCGATAGCAACAATTGAAGTGAGGCTGGCAGCTAACTGTTTTGTATCCGACCTCGCGTAACAAACCGCTGATGTAAGAGAATACGGCCGCTCCAGGGAGCGATGCTCTCCGCATAATCACATCGCGTTGAGAGCGCAGCACTTAGAAGGGTATACGAGCCGCCCGCTGCGATGGCTTTCGAGATAGCGTGCTGCGCCAGCGATCGCGTCCGCGCCCTTAGATTCAAAGTTCAAAGTTGCTATTCGCGTGACACTCCCCCCCCCCCCCCCCCTTCGCGTCTTCGCGTCTTTTTTCATGCTCAAAGAAGGACGTGGCGTTTCCTGTCTGCTTCGACGGCAGGCCTTCAGAGCGGAGTGATGTTATCGCATGCACCCTTCGAGCGACGGAAACGGGACGGCTCGTTTGATCTCTGCTTCGGCTGCGTTCGTCGTCCCCACTTGCGCGCTTTTAGCAGCGGTAGAACATACGATGCGCAGGGGGATGTTATCGATTTTGACTTCAGTACCGGAAAGGACATGACGGCGACGGCGAAGGCAAAAGCCCGTCGAGACTGTCCATATAATTGCTATCGCAATAAAAATGGAGGAGGCGTTTCTCTCTGTGACGGTGGGTGACAAGCGCAGCTGTATTAAACACACCACGTTGTTAGCGTACCGCTTTAAACTGTGCCCAGCGTGCGCGTGAGCTGGCCCTACAAGACAATGAAGATGTCCTTTTAGATGTAGGATTTTTTTCTTTTCCAGATGTCTTGAGTCACTGCCTTGACGTGTGGTAATTATACTAAATACATGCTAACGCTGCTTGACGCTTGTATAAAACTCTCATACGTATTAAAAAAAACAAAAAAGTCAATTGAAAGTTACTGCGTGGTCCTGTCATTTCGTTTTGTGTCTATTCTACCCTTCATCTGAGTCGCGCAGTTTCACACGACAGCTGGCTGTTGACAGCACTGCCTGCGTCAGCTTAAACTTTGACGCACTAGGGGAGCTGCCTCCTCGCCTCTGATTTACTCACAAATTAACAATGAAATTTTAATGAATGTTGCATAGAAGACACCATCAAACTAAGAATAATGTGGGCGCCTACATAGTGAAAATGAGAAGACGGTGGTATTCGAGAGCCGAGCTGCTTCGGAGTACCTTAGAAAGCTTTTAGAGACAGCTGCATGCAACTATCCCATATATAGAACGTCTCAACAAATCTGTCCGAAAGTCCACATAACAAGGGCACTGCTGTATTTTCTCGCTAGGTTGCTAGAGTCAATAATTAGGGCAGTAATAACACAAATTAAAATAATTAACCTTTTGATGAGAGGAGACAGGTGGTCTGGAAAATTGAAGAATTGAAGTTTTTTATTGATATTTTATAATGGAGATGTTGGCGCACAAATAAGGCGCCGACTTCTCCTTAGCTCTTGAGTGGATCGAGCACACACACACACACACACACACACACACACACACACACACACACACACACACACACACACACACACACACACACACACACACACACACACACACACACACACACACACACACACACACACACACACACACACACACACACACACACACACACACACACACACACACACACACACACACACACACACACACACACACACCAAACAACACCATCATAACACAAAAGAAAATGTCCAAAGCGCAATTAATCATGTGTCTGATAATGCCTATGGCCATGATTGAGACGAATACACTCTATGGCAATGGGCAACATAACAGTCAAGACGTCATAGGTTTCAGGACATACATGTAATCAGTACCATATCATAATACATATAATAAGTAGGACATACATATGATAAGTGACTTAATGTAATATGAAGTTCTTCCTGCGAAGAGTCCATGGCCGCTTCGATATTTCCGGAAAGCGGCTGCTGGTAATTTTTGCAGACTGATGAAGTCTGACTAATTACATCGGCGAAACCAAAAGGCCGAAGAGCGAAATCGCCACTCCCTTTGGAGACGTCCAGAATGAGCGAGTGTCTTCATATCAAGTGCCCTGTTCGACAAATCGCACCCACCGAGGCGTCCAGGCGCTATGATGACTGGACGAAAGATGCCAAAAAATCTGTCTACTTCTCTTCAAGGGTGTGCAGGCTGCGCTTGCCATAATAGCTGTCATCATGCGCGTAGTTTGACGAATACAGAAGAACTGACGCCACTGCAATCGTTGACGCAAACAGTGTCGCATTTCTAGACGTCTGCTAGCGTACGGCAGCTGCAGTTTTCGACACTTCGGTTTCGATTTCGCCGGCGTAGTTGCTCGAATGTCATCATTTCGCAAAAATTACCAGCCGCCGCTTTTGTAGCGTTAGCTACACTGGCCTAGCCGAGCCCGTTTCGTATGGCTCCTCAAGAGCCGTGCTGCGCATGCGCGAGGATCAGTGATGTCACACAGCTGGCGCATCGGAGCCGGCACCTCCCGCGCACTTGCTGCTGCCGCGCGCTACTCGCTGCCGCTGGTCTGCGCTTTCCAGAGGAGTGACGTCGTAGCCGAGGTAGACGTACTGGCGCCGGCGCGCGCGCAGCTATTCGCCTTCGCTGTGCAGTCGCCGTCTGACACTGCGCTGGAGCCGCTTGATAGCGCCTCTGACTGGCGTTTGCCAGTATGGTTTATCCATGGACAAGGAGAGCGCAAATGCTGCTCAACGACGCAGAAGAGCGGAGAAGCTTAACTCATCGGATCCCGAAGTAGTTGCCTGGCAAAATAAATAAACATGTGCCACATAATATGTATACCATGTGTGTGTCATTGGAGCAGCAGTAAGCACGATAATCAAGCTAATCCTACACAATCAGGAAAGCTAAGAACAATCAGCTGAACCTTTGCTAACGCTACGTTATCCAGGCATAGCCGAGCTAAGCCACTGCAACATTTTTTGCAGGTATTAAAGCGGCAACGACCTCTTTACAGGAGAGACTTCAGTTCTCCCAAGTTCACCCTACTGCCTGTTTTTTATTAAGGAGTTATTAATTTTAATTGATCTAATTAGTGTTGTAGTTAATGTGAAACAAACTTGAAGTGTCTTCCACCAGGAAAAAAAGTTATGGATGTAGTGAGCAATCACCGCATTTTTGTTAACTTTGAGAATTTTCGCAAGCATTTCTTGAAACACCCGAATAGCGGAGCTCACAGCACTTTAAACCGCTTTCCTCTTCTCGTAAATACATTTCTTATGTAACCACACAATACTATTCTAGTGGGCACCTGGCCACTGCAATATCCCTGGCAATGTTGCGGCGGATGAAGCAGCGGGACGAGCACAAAGCAAAAAATAATACATTGGGAATGCCCATGACAAAAGGTGAATTAAAACGAACTGCGACAGATGTCAGCTCGTGTTTGCAGAGCGACATGGTTTGATGGAAATACTAGATATTCAGACCTATTTTGCATTGACCCTACTCTTCAATTCCGGATCCCCTTAACGTTAAACACCAGCAGGGCCTTTTAAACACTGATGCCCCACCTCCGGCCGGCTATCGCGTACACAAAACACTTTATACATAAAATTTTACGAGCAGAGAGTCCAGAAAGCGCATGCGGACACGTGGATGAAGATATACAGCATATTTTATTAGAACGGCTACGATATCGGGGCGAAAGACAGCAACTAGTGCGAGATTTAATGGCACTGGCTCATAGGCCCTTCAGCCTACGAAAATTCCTAGGTTCAAGGCCAACACACCTTGCAAAAACGTGCACTATTAGCAGTCAAGAAGGTCCTAGAAGAGATTGGCTTGCTTGGAAATTATTGAGAAAGTCTTTCTAAAGCTGATTTTATGCATACATTTTGACCTAACTCTGTCGCATGTGTCGCTTCATGTGCGAACTCATTTTGTATTCATATGACTGGAATTTATGAATTTAAGTAGTGTTATGTGACTGGACGTTTCGTGTTATTTACAGTGTATGCAGTGTTCGTGGGATTACATTTTATGTGAACTATAGTGTTATGTGACGAGACTCTATCTGGTGTGAGTGTTTTTTCCCTTTTTTATGTGAATGGAAAATATATGAACTGTGCCTAGCCAATATTTTACGTATTTTTTCTTTTCGTTTCTGTGACTTTCACGTATACTGTCATCTATGAAAAGAAGTAGCCGGCGCTAGAAAAAAGTGCCAAAATCACCTGAACACTATATAACAATAAATAATAATCTCATTTTCTACTCTAGAACTACAAGTGTTTATGACATTTGATGACAAAGTTGTATGATGACATTTAGTGCCCATTTGTCACGAAAGCAAACTGTTTGCACTTCATACAGTAGAAATGTTGAAGTAAACTAAGCAACTGTTCATATTCTGTACCTTACATTCAGCGAAAATACAGTGGGGGAAACTTTTCATCGAATGTCACAGTCTTGACTGCTCTTCACACAATACCCTACCCTCGTTCCCTCATCGATGGCGGCATAATTTGTTCATGATCTTCTCGGACTGCAGCTCCTATTAACCTACGTGAGCGGCAAAGGACGACATTGAGTTTTTCCCATTGACTCCTGAATTTAGGCACAATGCGCCTTGTAGGCTTGGTTATACTCGTGATACTTCCTTCAGAAGGTAAGCTTCTGATTTATTTCTCACTATTCAACAAGGTTAAAGTCATCTAAGGTCTTACTATAGAGCAGTACTACAGAACAGCAAGAAAACTTGGAGGACGTTCGCGCTTCGCCTTCAAGAGTAGAACGCGATAGCGTAACCGGGTCCCGTTCGCATCGCCTCGCTAGGCTGGATTCGCTGCTCGGCGGACGCTGTGTCACCAGGAAATGAACGTTAGGGCCGTAACATTGGCCATTTAAAAGTATCCTAGAATTCCCACATCAAGTATACAATTGAGAGGTGCCCCCCTAGCTACGCCATAACTCTTCATTTTGCAAATTGGCGAAGTAACCACTACGCGTCGTAGTGGGCGTCGTAGTTAGTACCCACACCCGCACCTGCCCAGCTGCCCAGGTTGTTGGTGCTGTTGCTCATAACGATAAGTAATTATGCATGTGGGCTTTGTAATTGTTGGGCCTTTAATCCAAACACTCTTTTTGCGCAATTCACGTGTTTTGACGCCTGGTGCTTTTCTACGCTTCTGCCACGCAATATTACATGTGCTAATGACAGACCTCGCACTGTATGAGATTCATATAGGGCTTTTCTTGCGAGGTTTTTCCGTGCACGGGTGTGGCGCTGTGGCAGAGCACCTGCTTGCATGCTACGCGGCAGTCCTGGGTTCGATTCCCACTCCGAAACGAAGATCTTCATTTTCTTTGTTTGCATCTATCTCGAATTTCGCAATTAGATGATTTCTTTACTTGCATATATTTCGCTCACAACCAACGACGCCTGCTACGAAACGAGCTTTAATAATATGCTGTAGTTAGCACAGGGCAACAACGTGTTTGGAGTGCAATCCTCACTCATCTTCCGCTCTATAGCAAGCTAGAAGTTTTCGTCAAGACAGTGACTGGTACGTGTGTTGCGCCAGTAGTGGATATCAGCTTGAAGTGGGGAATTAATTTTGTCCCTTCATTATGCTTCTGGTTTTTATCTTTGCGCCACGTCTTTCAAGCGGCAACTAGCTTCCTTAGCAGCGTGTTTACGTGCGCGTTGCGTACGTGGACACGCTGCTAAACGCATAATAAACGCACTGCGAAGCATGCATAACTGCCATTTGTGCATGCTGGTATAAGTTCGTAATTACGGAAGCGCAGCTCCAACGGAGTCTAAGAAAAGAATACAGGGCGAGCACCTTTCCGCTGCCAAATGAGAAACGGCTGGTGCCGACAAGTTCACGATCTAGAAAGCATCAATTATCGAAAAACGGCGCATGCAAATACGCATGTAATCGGCGCGCCTTCGAGGGCCGCATATCTGTTCGTTCTTACCGGCGCAGGGTTCCTCGTGTACGACGGCGCCACTGAAATCTGCGAGTTACAAAAAGCTTCGCCTAAAAAAATCGGGCGTTCACGTAACCCGGCCTAATGACGGCTATAGAGTAACGCCTGAACATGAATGCAGCCTTTGTCGTCATGCGTCAATGTGTGGCCTCTGCCTAGCATTGTCCTTGAAGTCAACTTGGCAGAGGCCAAAGTGATTTTTCTTTCGGAGACGTCGATTAGCGGAACATATGAAATTGAATAATGAAATGTCACAAGTACTTTCTGTGCCCGTCTTTAATAATACTTTCGATCTTTAAAAGGCCATACAGCTTTCACATTCAAGTCGTCTTTAAGTGCATAAGGGACCCCTGTAATATGTTTTCTCTCATATTTTCGCTGCGTCCAGAAGTCGCACTCATACGTCACTGAGAGAAAAAAAGAAAAACAAAACTGAGCGTTAAGCTAAGTTTGAAGTGCTATCATGTCAGTCTTTCATAATCATTGAAATTTCTTTCATTGCTGTCTTTTTTATTACTATTTTCCGTTGAATTTCATGCATAGAACTGCCGTTTTTGTCTGTTCTAGATCCTAGCAAAAACGTAATTTTTTAATAAAACTCATTACTTAGTTGCTTAACTGAATCGCGTTCTTTATCTGTTGTCATGACTCTAGTATTATTTGTAAACAAAAAAGCGAGGCAGTAGCTTGCGCTAGTGACGCAATGCTAAAGACACAGCGGAGCTAATCGGCACCGAGCTGGTCTTGGTGTTTGAGGTTATGCCAAAATTCTGAATCGTCGATCTCCATGCGGCTGTTCTACGTCTCGGTAAAGCATATCAACGTAGCCCTCCGCAACAGTTCGTCGTCGTTAACATCCGCGGCGTGGTTTTGCAGCGACCTCACGTTGAGCAAGGCCAACGTAAACTCATCTTTCCCGACCCCATCAAAGGCGGCCCGGCAAGCTCCGCTAATCATCTCGTCACGACTGGTGGAGCAGAGCGGTTGCACGCAGTTCCGAGCCGGGTGGGCGAAGCCAAGCGTAGTTAAGAATTCTGCTTGCTTGAGCTCGGTCGTTGCAGCCACCTACTGGCGTTGGTTACAGCCACGCTTGGTTCCATCCAACTACTTGGACAAGGACAGAAAGACATATACGACACACCGCTGGACTAGCAGATGAACGTTTACTGAAAGTTTTCTTTCAAATTTATGGCAGTTGTTAGCGAATGCATTGCTCACTGATTACCAGATTGTTTATTTCTGCGCATGAATCTTTTTTTTCTTTTTCTGTTAGTAGTATGGATGGTGTCCTGATGCATGATTGTCAAACTGCACGGCGTAAAGATTTTAGCCAGAAGTAAAGACAAGCTGACGCGGGAAATGTAGGAGCCATAGCCATCTACTGAAGTGGACAATCATGCATCAGTACGCCATCCATACTACTAAGAAAAAAATTTTAGAAAATTCATGCGCAGAAATAAACAATCTTATAATCAGTGAACAATGCGTCCGCTAACAACTGCTATACATATGAAATAAAACTTTCAATAAACTTTCATTTGCCAATCCCGTGGTATGTCGTATGTCTCTCTGTCCTCGTTTAAGTAGTTGGCTGGAACCCCCCTCGCCTTATAAAGTTAATATACTGATCTAGAGGAAAAGCTGAGCCTTGAGACCGCTAACCACAAGAACGCTGACATCTTGGAACGTTGTCATTGTTGCCATCACATTATTTTAAAGATGCGCCAAAATTAGCGTTATGCAACGCTCACAATACTCGCCATATCAATGCTAAAGAAGCATTTGCACAGTTAAAAACGTGCGGATATTGTTCTGTGTTTATTTTGAACATTTTTACGAAAGAATACAATGGCTATTCATGCAAATTACTGTGCGCGGAAAGGAGCGTTTGCAGGCTAGTTTACTAGACGGCACCGCCATATCAACATCAATACTCATCGATTTTCTCACGGAACATCAAATAAACATTTTATTCTCTCTCGAGAGAGTACGCGAGTGTGTGCTCGGGGCCAATTGCGCCGGTTTGCGCGTCGTGTTAAAGCCTATGAAACTTCGTTTAAGTCGTTTTGTCTGTCGCCACGTGCCAACAACTCGACTTCATGTGACAGCCTTTTTCTTTCAAGCTGAAAACTTCAGTGCGAAGTAGGTCGGACGGCAAAGAAGACATGAGGCAAGCACTGGAAGTTAGGTACCAACTAGGCGCAACCGAACTATTTTATAGTCTTTTTAATGGCGATAAAACTTCGTGTGCCGTGTAACTTTAGTTTTGATTGAAGCTTTTGGGTGACGTCTCACTCACATTCTCGGCTGAATGCTGCAATCGACATTTTTCTGCTTTATGACCTTCTGCGCTGAAGTACAGCAGCAATGAGCTGAAAAAGAATGTGGATACAGGCGTCTCGTCATTGCAAGTCGAAGCACCGCGCGACCACGGCCTAGGTTCTTTGCTTCGAGCTTGGGACCCGTCGAGTGACCCTTGCGCCAGCGAACGGAGAAACTCTATTCGTTGTGCATTATTGGTAGGGCGTGCCTACTAAAAACCATGCACGAACAGGTGCCAAACTTAACAGTTATCAATCGGGCCAGCTGCACAGACAACGCTACACCAACACATGGCTTCACGCATCAAAACACAGCAGATGTTCCCTGAACAGCGCGTAGCTGGCTTAGGTTGGTAGATTAAAACTGATTACTACCTTCAAATATAGCGAGCGTCACAGGATCTTGAAACGTTCGTTTTGTTCCATCATGGCGGAACACTATGCGGTTATGGGTTTTAATGTATTCGCCCTATGGGGAGCTTTTCCTCTAGGAGTCAGTATATTAGCTCTATGTAGTTGCGCCGCGGTGAGGTCACGGCGTATGCAGCAGGTCGTGCCCAGCTGGCAGGAGCTCGGCGGAGCCGTGTCTGGGCTTGCGAAGCAGGCGCGAAGCTATGCCACGGGTTGCTGGGCAACGCGCAGTGGCGTCATCGCTGTGCGGAGTTTTCTGTTCGCGACGGACGGACCAAAGCTCGGCGAAAGCAGCTCCGCTGTTCAAGAACAGCCTTCTCGCATTTTAGATGCGAAGTATCTTATGGCGGAGTTCAATCCGGTGGTGGTGGTGTGCGGCGTGACCACCGTTACTGCGCATGCGCATACCCTCTCCACTCCCTCTGTCCCCTCCCCCTCTCCACTTCCCCTCTCCCCTCCACCTTTCATCCCTTCCTCTGAAACGCGGGCTAGACATGCCGAAATTCTCTCCTGCGCAACGCCGCGATGAGCACCAGCGCATGCGCGCCTCCTCCCCCTCTCTCTCCTCTCATACGCTGCCCCCCTCTCGCACGCCTGCCGACTGCGTTCCCCGCTCGCCCTGTGAGAATTAACGGCCAGGCTAGATGGCACACAAGATGCGCGTTCCTCTTCGCGTTCCACGGCGCGAGGTCGGTAGCATGCCCAAAGAACGCCAACGGAACGCGATCGTGCAAGAGCTCCGGCTTCGCATCGCCTCATGGTACCCTTTAGCGGGAAATGGTGTAATTTTTAGTGTGCATTAAAGGGCCCCTCACCAGGTCTGAACATTTTGAGCTGACGAGCCCAATGCATACAACGGGCGTTTACGATTACGCCTCCCAAAATTTGCAGCGCTACGCGCCTGTGAAATAGGTCAAATTTCAAGCTGAACACCGCTTGCCCTTCGTCTCGCGGGCGCACGCCAAGAGAATGAGGGGATGACGTACACGATGGAATGGCCCTACGCAGACGGTAGTGCTGTGACGTCGGTCCTCTACGTAGACGACTGTGCTTTGACGTAGCCAACAGTAGCACGTGACACTGCGATAATTAATTTATGCGACATGAGTAGCTTGTGTAATTCGTTGCTTGAATAGATTAATGAAATTTGAGAGAAATAATAAGACACACAAACAGAATGTGTGCGTGTTTTTCTTTTTTTTTAAATGGCGAATTGCAGCGAGATGCGGGGCTAACCTGCCTCCGTTTCGCATGCGTTCGTGTTCTCGCGGTTTGCGCGTCCAGCAGACGCCAGCCCTGGCAACGATACTGTGTCATTTTCTACCTCGTTCCAGCTCTCATTAGGCTCATTCATCCTCCTGCGCCTACCTAAATTTTCATGCGGCACTGGCTCTTGATACCGCTAATCTCGTGCGGGTACAAATGTCGCAGCTGTCGTGCCTGTCCCGCAGAAACAGGCAGTACACCACAGTGAACGCCGACACAACGCCGCTCACGTGCTCGGGTTGTCTCGGGCACGTCATGCACACGTGACCTTGCATGCGCATGACGTGTTAATGCGTATGCGTCATGTGATCCTCCGGCTCCGATGTCGAAGAGGGCAGGGAAGGGATTTGGCTTGTGAAGGCTACACGGGGCGAGTGGCAAGGGTGTCAAGCTCGCCTCCTTGCATCATGGTTTCGCGCCGCTACAAGTTATTGTTTTTCTCAGCTCGTAATGAACCAATTGTAAAAATTCTTGCGGCATAATGCTCTTCATTCGGCACACAGCAACTTCCAGCGTCTAACTAAAATTTGCCATGTGGCCTGGTGAGGGGCCCTTTAAAACTGGGATTTCTTAAAGTTCTTTATGCGTGACGAGTCTATTTTAACTCCTATATCGCTGTCACGCTGTCATCCAAATAGCAGTTTCCAGGCGCATACTGTGTAACATGAAGAACATACATAGGAAGTATGTAACCTTCTTTGACATCTTTAGAACCTTGAACAATATGTGTTACAACATTTGTCTTGACAAGCGCTGCTTGCCCCCTGTAAACTTTTAGTGCGTAAGCATTCTATCGGTCTCTCCATCTCTCTGTCTGTGTGCGCGTGCGTGCGTGTGTGTGTGTGCGTCTGCGCGTGCGTGTGTGTAGCAGCATGAAAGCGTAAAATAAGACAGTCATCGCTGAAATGTAGATCGATGCAGTTGCAGCAACGAGTAACCATATCATACAGCAGGCGCAAATAAAGCTGGACTGCACAGGTGCCGCTTCACGACACAGGACTAGTTTTGGGTAATGTTGACGGATGGATAATGATGATGGATAACGTTGACTGGTGCTGTGATATGCCCATTAAATACGAAATACCAAGCAATTCTAATAGAACTCGTTGTTGGGCTAGTTGGTGCATTGCATCAAGGAATTATACCAGCCGAAAACAGACGAACACAGGAAACGGTGAAGGAGACAGGAAAGCGGCTAGACTAGCAACTCTTGAGTTGGTGATGATGATCTATGATGAATTCTTACGAATTAGCTGAGATTTCTGTCGTTCTAAGCTCCAGTGTAGTACATTTTTGACTGACTGACTGACTGACTGACTGACTGACTGACTGACTGACTGACTGACTGACTGACTGACTGACTGATTGATTGATTGATTGATTGATTGATTGATTGATTGATTGATTGATTGATTGATTGATTGATTGAAACGATCGTAACACGTTCTTGCGTAGGTTCGGAGATGCCGAGACGTGTTTACCCGAGGCTCCTTGAAGAGCGGTCGTCGGATGGACGTATCGCGATGCGCGTTCACGAAGGCCTCACGCTAAACTTGAGACGGGTGACGGTGGCCGCACCAAAGGTTCACGTATTGTCGGAGGAAAACGGCAAGGCTGTAACGCAATTCGTGAGTGATGCACTTTGCTTATGAAGTCACGAATTCAGGCTCTTATATTATGTGAACACAATCTCGTAATCTTCATTATCATGGACATTATTGTTATGGACATACCGACATAATTATTTCGGCTGCTTTATAAACTTAAATGCCACATTTATGCATGTCAGCGTTCTCGCATAGCCTAACCTTTGGCTGTTTTAGTACCGTTTCTGTTTTCACTTGTGGATTGTACAGCAAACTAATTTATTGATATTTATTTCCTCTCTACATATAATATTTCTATGTACGCGCCTTCACACCGCTGGAAAGGGCGGAAAATTTTCATACTGCGTGAGGAATGGTCATGTTATCAAGTCGAGAATTGGAGACAAGTTACTGTTTATGTTTACTTCAGGTGCTTATTTCATTTTTAGAAGGAACATAGTAATGTAACAGTAGAATACAGTGTCGATAAAAATACATGTATCTAACAAACGTTATTTTTATGTCGCATTGCATTTGTTGCGAGCAATCTTGTGACAGTGCTTATCTCGCAGTATGACGGCGAAGGCATCAATAAGAATCTTTACGAAGATGAGGAGCAACTCGCCACCGTAGAAGTAATCAGAGGGGACAAGGGAGTGAGCATGGTACGTACAAGTTAACGCTATGATATGCAAAATTCTTTTCCCGAATTTCGCGCTGTCTGAAGGCATTCTTGTTGTTTTACCGTAGAGAGGGCTCATAGGCCCTCATCATAGGATTCAACCGATGCCTGTCTCACAAAGATCAGAAGATGGCTCTGTTCCCCACATGATCTACAGGATTGACGCAGATGATATGCTGGATAAGACCCTAAAGACAAGGGAAAGAAGTGAGTTGCTTTAAGAAAACGCACTGTCAGGTCTCCACAAAGCAACTGTGAATTTTTTTTTTTCGCATCTTCACGCGTCACAAGGTTTGCTCGAACGTCATGAATGCTTTCGTTTAATTTCTTTGCACACGTGGAGCAAATCAATTCGTACGCTGCCGACTCCTATATATAGTTCGTTCTTCAAAGCTGATATTCTAACTTGCGGTTGAGCTTACAAAACTGCACCGACAACTGGAAACAATGCACCAATAACAACAGCTCACCGAACTTTACCTTGGTAACAAAACACGCCATATAGTTCACTGATATTTCGTTAAAGCCCGAGCAAACTAGTCGCAGATTAATATCGCAATTCTTTACAACCACGGGGCTCTTGCAATTACTGCGAAAGCCAAGGAAAAAAAAGAGCATTTCGAAAGATGTACTATTGGCGTGAAATAAAACGCGAACAGCGGCAAGCAAGCATTATCAATGGTATCAAAGCAACGTCGAGCGGCGCCACTGCTCTTATCGAAACTGCGAATGTCCACGGCCGCAACACTGCCGCCCCCGCTTCCGCGCGCATCGCTCTCTAATTGCACCTGTGGTGCGTCACAATGTAACTATTGCTGACTAGCAGTGCTCGGGCTGAATGAGGAGCGCATGCGCGCACGTGTCCTTGCCGCCGCCGCTGCCAAATCCGGCGGCAAACCGCCTTCGCAGGCAGCGTCTGCCCCCAGTGACGCATAGCTCAGCCGCGCGAGCGTCGCGCCCAAACTTGAGCTTGGGTTCCCCATAGTGCGTGCCGTTTGGTTAGCACTACCGATCGGCGCGCACATGAGGATTGGCATCGCTGCGTGATATCCCCCTATAGTGCGATATTTTTGCTTCTATTCTAGTTTTGATATGGTGATAATGGTGCCGGCGTGGGCGTGCAGAGCGCTTTTGGTCGTTTCAATTTTATTTTTTATTTTTACTTTTTCCTTTGAAGATATAAAAACTACAACAGAAGCGAACATATCCCAGACGTCATATTTTTAGCGCAAACAGGAAGAAAAAGAACGAACTAGCTGAGAAGAGGAGAGGCAGTGAAGAAGACAGTGCACAGGGCAAGCGCTAAACATCAACTGGCTTTATTTAGGAAAGAAAACCACGGAAAAGACAGATCACCTAAAGCGCATGCCCGCAGCCGTGGCATAGCTAATCAATCATCGACCTGAATAGTCTGAACTCGTTGCCGTACAAATGTATAGACGTGTCACTAATACACTCTGTGCCCTTGCTCTTAATATGGAAAGCTTCCAGCAACTCCCTTCCCAAGGTATCACCACCCCTACCCAGAATCTTGATCTCGCTTAGCCGCGGTGCACACGTGCAGGCTGCGCAATGAGCCGGTAAATGCGCATTACTACCATTTTTCAACGACAAGTCATGTTCCCGCGCACGATCGTTGATGCACCTCCCGGTCTGACCTATGTAGGTCTTCCCACATGATAGTGGTATGGCATACACCACGCCCATTGCGCACCTCACGTACGGCCTGGCACGGTTCTTTTTGCATCCATGCTTCTCTTTTTCATCGCATACGCGTGCGCACAGGCCGCCCAGTTTCCGAGGGGCGCAGCACACGACAGAAACGTCGTGCTTGCTGACGACCTTCTTAAGGTTGTGGGACATCCTGTGAATATACGGTACCACTTCAGGTCCCCGCCTCTCTCGTGCTTCACTGGCAATTTGCGGTTTCATGCCTCATCTTCTTCAAGATGTTTTGGGAAACTGCACCAACGACCGCGCACGGATAACCAGCCGCCCGTAGCCTCGCCAATTGAACCTGAAAGCTGTCCTGCATTGTGTGCGTACACGACTTCACCAGAGCAGACTCGAGGCAAAGCTTCGCAATACCCCTTTTCACTAACTTGGAGTGCGCCGAATCATAAGGCAACAGATCTTTTTTCGCACGTGGGTTGTATTGCCAACAAACATGGTCTTCTCTAAGATGTAATTTCAAATCTAAAAACTGCATTGAACCATCTGATGGCAGTTCATGAGTGAAGTTCAAGCCATGCCCATGTTGGTGAAAAACTGTTAAAATGTGGTCAACGCAGTGATCCAGGGAAAAATCCGTGTTAGTCTTTCAAATGATCACAAAATCATCAACGTATCTAAAACCCTTCAGGAATACCTTGTCGTCAAGTACACTAAGAACATTATTATCAAAAGCCGCCAAAAAATGTTGCAGAGCACCGGTGCCACACAAGAACCGATGCAAGCACCGTGGCATTTTACAGCCTCCAGCATTTTTAATAATATCGCGCGAGCATCGATGGATGGATGGATGCTATGAGCGTCCCCTTTATAACGGGGCGGTGACATGTCTGCCACCATGCTCGAAGAAAAAAGAAAGAAACTTCCTTGTTTCATGCTGGCCTAATACCTTATCTACATTGATTAAATCTATCTTATTATACCAAAAAAATTATAAATTCACGGTCTATCTCTCTGCCTCTTAAGGCAGAATGACCTTATTTTTTTTCCGCATTATTTATTTTTGTACTTTATCTCTACTCTTCTGCCACCAATACTCTAACAGTCTCTTACTTATTTCTATCGCGGACGTGTTCAGCTTTCCATTGTTGTCCCTAAAACCCAAGGCTTCCTGTAGACTCGTGCCCACAAGTATACCTGGGTGAATATCGCCACATTCAATCAGTACATGTTCCATCGTTTCCTTAGTTCCCCCGAAGCATGTACATTGTTCGTCTTCGTTGCTGAATCTCGCTTTATAACTTCGCGTTCTAGGGCAGCCCGATCTTGCTTCAAACAGTAAAGCGCTTCCCCTTGAATTATCATAAAACCTTTCCCTCCTTATTTCGTTTTTTCCCTTTCGGTAGTTACTCAGAGCCGGCTTCTTTTCCATCGCTGCCATCCAATAAGTCCTCTCCGCCTCTCTGACCTTCCGCTTAATGCTCCTTGTTGCCATATCGCCCGCACTGCTAGCCGTATATTTACTGGTGAGCCTCCTAGTTCTTTTTCTCCACTGCGTGTCAACGCTTTTTCTATACAAATACCTGAAAACCTTCTCTGCCCATCTACTCTTCTTCATTTTCCTCAGCCTCTCTTCGAATCTCATTTTGCTCTGAGCTTCCCTCACTTCAAAGCCTGTCCATCCCATATCACCCTTTACAGCCTCATTTGTCGTCTTCCCGTGAGCGCCCAACGCGAGGCGGCCCACCGTCCTTTGATTTACATCCATTCCTGATTGTACCTCTGACTTCATGCAAACCACTGAGTTCCCAAATGTAAGCCCCGGGACCATCACACCCTTCCACAGCCCTCGAAGCACCTCGTACCTATTGTATCCCCATAAAGCTCTGTGCTTCATAACTGCTGCATTCCTCTTTCCCTTTGCTACCGATGCTTTCTCTTGTACCTAAGCAACGGAGAAAGGGAGCCGACGACCCGTCTAACGAGCGCGGAGGCACCCGAGTACCTGTCGCCTAGTTGAAGCACAACATCCTCGAGGTCTAGGCTCTGAGATTATCGGACTCTAATAGCCGTAGTCTTAAGATAGGGAACATCCGCGCCCTGCGAGGCCGGGGACTTCCCACACGCCGGATGTGTAAACAAATGTTATTTCCTCCTCCTCCATATATCTATCCCCCTCATTTACCCATACTCCGAGGTACTTGTACTCGCTTACCCTCGGTATTTTTTGGCCCTGTATGAAGACCGCATGGTCTTCGTGATCATTGAATACCATCAATCCACATTTTGTTGCACTAAATCCTAGTCCTAGAGCCTCACATTCCCTTCCGCATATATCTGCCAGTCGCTGTATACCATCTTGACTGTCCGCAAATAAGACAATATCATCAGCATAAAATAGACCTAAAAGCTTCTGCTCAACCATCGTGCCGACCTGTTTGTGTGACAAATTAAATCCAATGTTGCTACCTTCTAGCGCTTTTTCCATCCTCACCATGTACAGCATGAATAACAGCGGGGACAAAGGACACCGCACGCAGTATCAGCACCTTACAACGGCGATAATCTGCGAGACTGGCAGCAGTACGCGCAGGCGCACGAAGCAGCGCTAGCGCAAGCGTCGTCTGCCAGGCTGTTCCTTTCAGGATGAAACACTCCCTTTCTTTGTTAAAGGCTCCCGGAGTGCGCACAATCGCAGATAGAAACGTCACGAACGTTTTGCTTTTTTTTTTATTTCCACGTTTGCGTTCAACCGCTCTTGTTTTCCTTTTTTTTATCTAAGGAGACTAATACAGTCCTTGTGGTAGGGCGTGCATCATCCTGAAAGGAACAGCGTGGCAGACGACGCTTGCGCTAGCGCAGCTTTGTGCGCCTCCGCGTACTGTTGCCGGTCTAGCAGATTATCGCCGTTGTAAGGCGCTGATGCTGCGTGCGGTCGATGCTCGCGCGATATTATTAAAAATGCTGGAGGCTGTATAAAGTTTCCCTTTAAAAGATACAAACGTTGATTTCAGGTAAAACTCTAATAAATTCATAAAATTGACCACAGACATCCCTGCAGAATTCTGAAATTGGACCACACCGTAATTATCAATACAACCTTGAACAGCAGCTAGCACTTCTCTTTGGGGCACAGAGTAAAACAAATCTTCTACATCTACTGAAAAACACTGACCTATTGCCTCCCCACTCTGTATGAAGGCAATGACGTCTTGAGAACTTTTTGTTAAAAAAGGGTCGTCGATAGCTAGGGAACTTAACTGCATCGGCACAAACCGGCTGACGAGCTGTTGCCACGAGCCACGTTCGCTTACAATCGTACGGAATGGTATTGCCGGTTTGTGCGATTTCGCGGTGAAAAACACAGATAACACACCACACTTCCAGTCCTTTACACCTTTTGCTAACTTGGTCAACGCAAGGTCTTCACACAACCCAGCCGCCGTCAATTGGCGAGGCTACGGGCGGCTGGTTATCCGTGCGCGGTCGTTCGTGCAGTTTCCCAAAACATCTTGAAGAAGATGAGGCGTGAAACCGCAAATTGCCAGTGAAGCACGAGAGAGGCGGGGACCTGAAGTGGTACCGTATATCCACAGGATGTCCCACAACCTTAAGAAGGTCGCCAGCAAGCACGGCGTTTCTGTCGTGTGCTGCGCCCCTCGGAAACTGGGTGGCCTGTGCGCACGCGTATGCGATGAAAAAGAGAAGCATGGATGCAAAAAGAACCGTGCCAGGCCGTACGTGAGGTGCGCAATGGGCGTGGTGTATGCCATACCACTATCATGTGGGAAGACCTACATAGGTCAGACCGGGACGTGCATCAACGATCGTGCGCGGGAACATGACTTGTCATTGAAAAATGGTAGTAATGCGCATTTACCGGCTCATTGCGCAGCCTGCACGTGTGCACCGCGGCTAAGCGAGATCAAGAGTCTGGGTAGGCTTGGTGATACCTTGGGAAGGGAGTTGCTGGAAGCTTTCCATATTAAGAGCAAGGGCACAGAGTGTATTAGTGACACGTCTATACATTTGTACGGCAACGAGTTCAGACTATTCAGGTCGATGATTGATTAGCTATGCCACGGCTGCGCGCATGCGCTTTAGGTGATCTGTCTTTTTCGTGGTTTTCTTTCCTAAATAAAGCCAGTTGACGTTTAGCGCTTGCCCTGTGCACTGTCTTCTTCTCTGCCTCTCCTCTTCTCAGCTAGTTCGTTCTTTTTCTTCCTGTTTGCGCTAAAAATATGACGTCTGGGATACAGCACCAACTAGCCCGAGAAGAAGTTTTATTGAAGCGAACATATCGCACAATAGTGAAATGGCGCAGTGCTGCCAAATATGATGCGCGCGCCTATCCATGGCGATGGCTGGAAGGGGCACTGTACCATTGCTAATGCTTGCCGCTGTTCGCGTTTCATTTGACGCCGATAGTAATTTTATACCGCACGTTAAAGAACCCCAAGTGGTCGAAATTTCCGGAGCCCTCCACTACGGCGTCTCTCATAATCATATCGTGGTTTTGGGACGTTAAACCCCAGATATTATTATTAGTACTTTTATGCCCTTCAGCTAAGTAGCGCGTGGCGTTAGCTGTGCGCTTTTTCAAGTTTTTCCTTTTTGCACAACATCGCGAAAGAAGATCTAGTTAGAAATCTCATTGACTTATATAGTACATATTAAACAGCGCTTAGGCACACGCTCGAGACTCATTATCAATGGTCGTTTAGTTTTGTGACGCTAGCAATGACATCTGTTGGCTTATGGTGCGTTTTAACGTTGGGCCTCCAGAGCATAAACGTATCGCATTTCAGGTGGAGCAAATATAAGCGAAAGAACATACGGACGGCAGGCGCAGGTTCCTGATATGATCTATGTCGAAACATTTGTAGTTACAGGAAAGCGTCATTACGCTTATTATCGGCAAACTTCACATCTGATATGGTACGCGTGTATCCTGGTTAATTATGTAAGTATTTACTTCCTTATCTCATTTCTTTGCTGAAGAAAAAGAACGCACGAATGAAATGACGCACGACTTCTCATTACTCTTTTTTCCACAACGCGGGTTATAACAAGTGGTCATTTACCCGGGAATTGACACTGCGAAGTATGAGTTGCGGTGTTTGATTTAAAGCAATCATGGAAGTACGAAAGATATCCGCTGGTGAGATGGCAGCAGTTCAATGTTTTGACTCCCCGAATAAAAAATCAGCCATAGAGTTATCCCCGCATGGAAGTTCAAGAAACTGCTAGCACTGCAAATGCCACCTCAAATGGTCACTTCGATAATGTAAATATTGTGTATGCTGCTTTCGGCATGCACCTGTAACGACTGCAGCTACGGGTATATTTGCAGATGTAATTCTTTAAGTCCATCTACACACCATATAATAAAAAAAGTCCAGGTGCTCCCCTTAAGGTCACTCAACTTTCATCTGAAAATCATACTTGAATAGTATCCACATCTGCATTTAATTCTCCGAAATATAAGACTGCTACAGCTCTCTTGGTTTTCCAGCAACCATATTCCGGTTGACACGATAAGTAGATGAAGCGCCATGTAACATAGCCGTGTCTACCTCTTGATGATGCTACTGCTGATGATGTTTTCACTTAGGCAAACCTTAGACTTGCGGCGGTGACCAATCCTAGGGTCAAACTAGTACTCGTTGGCCTGGAAAAAGATGAGGTAAGTGTGCTGCTTAAGTATGTACTTGTACCGGTGACGGTGTTACATTTGACAATCTTTACGACATGTTCCTTTACGTTTACCAGAAAGAGCCATACGCTGTGGTAACTCAAGATGGTTATCTGTTTGATGAATTAACAATCAAAGAGTTTCGAAGCTACGCCGTGAAACGCAGGGATGATTTTGGAAGACCGGACGTCGTATTTCTGCTATCGGGGTACTGTATGTTTGCACTAAATATTTTATTCTTGCGCCATCGTAAACTTTCTTTGGCTTTGATAAAGAAATCATTCGTTTTTCTTTAAAAAAATGCAGATACGACGTAATCACCATACATAACGGTGAACTTACTGAGGCTGGCTTAGGTAAGTATTCCCTTTTACAGCGAAAGATATTAGCAGATCACAACGGCAGTGGGGTAGTTGTCCGCCGTCGCCGCCGGTGTCCGTAACCCCTATCGCGCGAAATAAGAAACAATGAAATAAATAAAAATATCCAGCGTCAAATGGGATTTGAACCCGGGCCCTCTGTGTGGCAATCGAGTATTCTACCATAGAGCCAGCCAAGGTGGTACTTTAAACACCTTTGCAAAAAGACCCTATACTGGTGTCATGTCGGTCAAAGAATCGCCTTAAGATGTGTAATATAGCGTGGCGAAGAGTAAATAACAACCAGGCGTCACACAATGCTCACTGCGCAACGAGTGTGTGGTCTAAAGCTTCCCACTCACTACAAAGTGCTCAACCATGATTCTTCATCGTCATCAGCCACATGCAGCATCAACAAAGTGCACATAATGCCTTACAGATGTGTAGCGGCTACCTCGCTTATACGCAGAAAGACGAATAATTGTATAGTGGGTGCGTCACTAAATCACAAAAGTAATCATTTGTGGCGTATAAGGGATACTCTGCACATGTACTTGTATTACATAGTTTTTCAAACAGCGCAGATATGCGATTTCCTGGCGAAGTAACTGGATGGACGGTGAACTAACGCATGGAGGGACCCGCTTGATAATGGTGAAGGCCTCAATGATCTCGCGCGGGCGCTGGTCCGCATGCTTTCTGATGACGGTGGCTTGATTAAAATTCGGTATGCGCGAGATCATTGAGGCCTTCATCATTATCAAGCGAGTCCCTTCATGCGCTAGTTCACCGTTCATCTAGTTACTCGACAAGGGAATCGCATATCTGCAAGATTAACACCTTTAAAAACCTGCAACCACTAGTCATTATTTTTATCATGTTTGTCACGTGTCTTCCCTTGTCCCTTTCTCTGACTATATATTTCGCGCTCGTGCAATAAAACCCTTGCTGGAAGCCGGCGTCTGTGTTGTGTGGTCTGTGCTTGGTGTCTCGTTTCTGCGCTGCTTGAAAAACTATGTACGTACCAAGAAGCCCACTTAACCACATATATTGAAGTACTTGTATGTGTTCCCCAAGAGAGTTTAGAACGGGCTCTAGAAGGGCCGCTCTTCCAGCTTTCGCAGTGACTGTGCTCCACGCTCCGCGCAGGCATGGCATTTTTTTTATTGATTTGTTCATTATTATATCTCGCGAGTTTAGGAATGGCCATTGGATAGGGACACTAAGACAATGAAAACGCTGTTTTCGCTATAGAAGGAACAAATTATGCTAGAGTAGACAACATGAGTAAAGAATTTATTAGACAATTTATAACGGTGAAAAACAATATCAAAGTGAGCTGGATTTCAAAGGTGAGAATGAACACGCATATAAAACCGAGCAGTGGACTATAAAGTAAAAAATGTCGCATTGTTCTTTATGCATTAGCCTGTTAGCCTAAGACGCCTCGAAAGCGAATGCCGTGCTCTTATTTTTCTTCTCAGTCGATTGTACTGATCCAACTCCCTCCCTCCACCCCCCTCGCCCCAAAAGCTTCCTGCACCTAACGTAGTGGTTTTACACTGCCTCCGGGATCAGCCAACCTTTGACTAAGTGAGGATGTCCTGTTATGGCGTCATCATGTGACGCCATGTTATGTGACGTCACATTGACATTATAATGACGTCACAAACATTGACGACCTGTGACGTCATCATGACGTCTCAGATTGTGATCCTATTCGGTTAGTCTGAGTGAAAATATGCTGGCCATGTAACAATTCTATACGACAGACCATGAAAATTCTTGTTTCGTGGTTGCATGCCTTGTAATTTCTTACCGCGATCAATGAATGGTCAGCTATACTTCATTACAGAGATTACAGTGAAACCTCGGTGATACGAATCTCACGGGACCACCAAAAATATTCGTGTCATCCGAAATTCGTATCAACAGAAAGCATGGAAAATTAGCATGCCACAAAAGAAATCTGGCGTACATTTTCATTTATTGTTTTTCAGGGCCGCAGCAACGTCAGGAAGAACCCTGAATGATTGTCACTTCAGTTTCTAGTTCTCGGCAATCATACCAGCACTGGTAAATATACGGCCCGTACGCGCGCATTCAATTAATGAAACAGGTGCGTTGTAACCCGCGACAGTGGTAGCCCCTTCTAAATTTTAGTATGTTTTTTTGGATGACATGACACCGGAGTACTGCAGAGAAAGTAACAAAAGAAGTGCTTTGACGCTATGGATCAATGCCACAAAATTACAAAACCACGGTCCTGTGTTATGATTTTATGGTCGCGGAGGTGCTGGGGATGTTTTTTGGGATATTTACGGTCGTGCCCGCACAAGTGCGACCTCAACGGTAGCGCATGAACGTTGTGAGGCCTGACTCCTTCGCCAAACCGTCCTCGCCTTCTTTCGGTCCCCATCCACCTCTCATAGGATGTCCGATGCACGAGGCAGGCACGTGTAAACAGAGTACAACGACAGCAGCCCGCGTCGACGCGTTAGAAAAAAAAAAGCATGGAGCTAATGTCCTATGCAATCTAAACGCGAAGGCACACGGAGGTACATATGAGCCTCAAAGATTCGCGCAGACAATCTCGGAGGCCATGACGCGTCTCTGAAGGTTTATTCTGACCGTAAGAAAGGTGTTTTTCTTACACCGTGATTCTGATGATTTGGCGGTGCGGTGCGCATGCCCACGCTTGCGTTCCCGCGCTCGCACGTGCTTGGCGCGTCTTCCGCGACAGCACCTCTTCGTACCTGGGGCGGTAGCGTACGTTCGTATCAAGCGTCGCTGGATGAAAATCGGTTCGCAACAACCATACTCCATTACATTGCAGGCCAATGGGCCTTGGCCGGGACCAACGAAAAATTCGTATCACCCCGAAATTCGTATGAGCTGTGATCGTATCACCGAGGTTTCACTGTATTTACTTCCGTAGCACCTCGTTCTCCTCCCTCAATGTGGCTGTCACTCACTTCTCAAGCTTCTGCATCTTTTGAAAGCTCCATCTTCAGTAACAGCGATAAGTTTTGTAACTGCTGGTATAATTTGTTTCAGGAATCGGCTTCCTATCGGGTATCTGTACTAATCACTACGTGGCACTTGGAGAAGATAAGCCGGGACTGTTTACTGGGGCGCACACATTCAGCCACGAACTTGCTCACCTGTAAGTTCCTGTTAAAGTGATATCGACGCGACAACATAGAACCACTTGTACTTGGGTTTGTTGTGCTGGCCAGTCCTTTCTGTTATGTCATATTTTTTCATCATTGCGGCATATTAAGCAAAGACAAAGCTGCGCTGTCAAGCGCTTAGCACACTCATACGGTTGTCTGCAGTGGAAAACAGAACGTGAACATATATATATATATATATATATATATATATATATATATATATATATATATATATATATATATATATATATATATATATATATATATATATATATATATATATATATATATATATATATATATATATAAGCTTTTCCAATGGGTCAAACGTACTGCAAACAGGTCTGCAAGGTCTGCCAGGTCTGCAAACATATGACCACAACCTGTGTTGCCAAGGCTTCGTCCTCTGACTTCACATTCAAAATTAAGGGACCTCTAAATTGTGACAGTCAGAATGTTGTATATATGCTACATTGCGATGTCTGTGGCCAGCAGTATATAGGCAAGACTGGTACGGCGTTTAGACTACGTCTGAATAACCACAGAGCTCACGCGCGTACTCTGCCAGATCTCCCTTTCTCTAAACATCTGAGTTTGCCAGAACACTGATTCGACAAAATACGTGTCACCCTCCTGCAGTCAGGAGGGTGACAAGAAAAGGCGCGGGATCGGGGCTTGCTCTGCCACGGATGCACCCGTCGCAGCAAGTAATTGCTGCCACTCAAGCAAAGCAACAATGCCCCCCCGCGACCTTCAAAGGCGCGCCGCGGAAGCCGCGCTCTGCGTTTTGTTGCCCTTCTGTCATTTCTATTTTTATTTATTTATTTATTTAGTTATTTACTTACTTATTTCTTTATTTATTTTTTTTCGCCCGCATCTATGGCACCTGCTCTACTCTGCCGAAACGGCGCTTATTTCCCCATTCTCTTCTTTGCTTGCTCTAGCGAATGAGCCGAGAGGAACTGTTTGACACACTATACGTCACCGCTGTCAACTTGACTGATTTATTATTTCCTCCCTTTCCTTCCTTCAACTAAGAGTGACCACGACGATTTTGGATGTTCGCATAGCGCTGTATTTGCTCATAAGCCCTGACGAAGACCGGTTCTCTTCCATGTATATATATATATATATATATATATATTATATATATAAGTATCAGAGGTGGCACTTCAAGAAAACTTCATTTATTACGTCGACGTTTCGGTCAGAGCCTGACCTTTCTCAAGACTCTGACCGGCTCTGACCGAAACGTCGACGTAATAAATGAAGTTTTCTTGAAGTGCCACCTCTGGGGGGATACTTATACGGCAACCAAAGGCAACCACTCCTTCAACTAATATATATATATATATATATATATATATATATATATATATATATATATATATATATATATATATATATTGTAATGACAAAAAGCAGGAACAGAGCTTGGGCCCTCGCGCTCGGGCAGCGCGAAGAGGAAGGAAGACAAAGTACGGTAAAAAGTTGGGCGAGTTGGTATTTCTTCATGATGACTGAGGGGCGCGAGAAAACGGCACACAACGAAAAGAAGTACACGGGACGACGCGCTACTAGCAACGGAAATATTTTTATTCAGGAAAGACATATTTATAGCGCAGTGAAATAAAATCTAATCAGTTGCTAGTAGCGCGTCGTCCCGTGCACTTCTTTTCGTTGTGTGCCGTTTTCTCGCGCCCCTCAGTCATCATGAAGGAAGACGAAGCAGATAATAGAACAGCCAGCCCAGCGAACGGGTGTTGTGTCTATTTGTCTCTTCCTTGACAATGGAGCAGTCTACGACCATCGAACCGTAAGCGCGAACTTCGTTCATGGCGCCCGCCAGCGTGCAGCAGCAGTAAGCGCAACTTGAGGACGGCGTCCAGGCCTCCTCGGCACCTGCTCACCTGCCGCCGCTGCAGCCACCGTTCGGGGACGGCGTCTAGGCCTCCTCGGCGGCTCCACACCAATTCACCGACGCCGTGACACCAGTTCACGACAAGGGACGCCGTCCACGCGTCCTAAGCCATCGATCCTACCACCATGATCACCGGGACCGCTGCATACTCCGCAGCCGTGATTCCTCGCACGTCGGGCGCTCCCCCCGACAACGGCCCGGAGCTCATGCATGCCCTGATGGAATTATCACGTCAGCTCCAACCGCATCACGTCGTTAAGCTCTGGTGTCTTGCCTGCCGCTTCATCATCGTCGGCTATTTGGCCAGTACCGGAGTTTCGCGGCTTCCAGGACGACGTTTTCCTGTGGATCGACACCATGAATTCTCTCGGCACCCTCCATGCCTGGCCAGAACATCGGAAATGGCTGATGGCCATCGACCACCTTCGCGGTGCAGCCAAGGCGTGGCACGCCTACGAAGGCACCAGGCAGCAATCATGGCCTGAATGGTGTGCCAGACTCACCAGTCTCTTTCGTCCTCTTTCCCACGCCTGTGACCCTATCTCTTCAGACACATTCTCTACCGCGGATGGGGGTTCTGAGGCACACCACCTCGACGGTGCAGATCGGGCTCGCGAGGCGCAGCGCACCCCTGGTACAGCTGTCTCCTGTAGCTGCTCCACGGACAGCTTCGCGGAGTGCCCTGCTGCAGTCATCGACACTGGCCTCAAGGTGTACTCCTCCCCACAGGTGTCAGACTACGCGTCGATACCTGCCCCACAACGACCATTGACAGAGACCAAGACCGTCTCCAAGCCACAGCAGCCGGCGAGCCGGCCTCCACGTTGGCCAGCGCTAGAATGCCGGGAGGCGTCGGGCTACTCTGTGACGACGGCACCTCCTTCGCTACCAGCTGGAGACGAAGCACTAGCCAACACTTCCGGTTTGGCCCACAGTCAGGAGACACATCATCCCCGCACATCACCGCAGTCATTGGCCGAGTGTGCGGACGCTCGCCACTTGCCAAGCACCGTCACCCTAAAAGAAGCGCAAGTGACCATCCCGCCTGAGGCCGAAGACCAGCCTGTGCAGCCCATCTTAGCTGATGACACGGCTTCTGACGAGGACGGCTTGATTGCACGCGGCACTTGCTCGAGTACCAGCCCATCACAAATACTGCAAGAGCACTACTTGCCTATCAAGACAGGGCGTGAACGCGTCCCTGCGTTGCCGCAGCTGTTTAGCGAGACGTCCAGTCGCGCCTTGACGCACCGCGAACAGCACAGACGTCCCCGCTCAGTGGCCGTACTGCATTTACAATGTTCTGCCCTGTCCTCTCAACTGCGACTGCATAGTCGTCACGACAACCTGCAACCGATGCGTCCACTCCGCGTCAGCCAGTGCGACCTGCTGGCGCCATATTCTGCAGCTTACCACATTAACTCCCAGCGTGGACGAGACCTGCAAAGACCACCCCGACACAGCCAGAGTCGGCCACCAGAATGTTTGGCTTTTCAGCAGGACAAGCCACGGTGCACACATGGCCGACCACCGCGCACAGCCAGTGCCGCCCTCCAGAGACAATTTCGGCAGCTCCGCGTGCTCGCAGTCATGGCCGAGTGTAATGACAAAAAATTGGGGGACGCTTAAGCTTCGCCTTTACGAGTTGAACGCGATAGCGATATTCTGTTCCTAGTGCGCAGTTCCAACACTACGAGTGTTTAACAGAATGCGCACACTAAGGTGTGTGCCTTATTTAATGGGTAGCATGCTTTAAACCAGGAGCTATTATGCGCGAGAAACTTTTTCGAAGTTGCGATGCACCCACTACGTGGTCTTAAGGGAATACGCGCAGTAATGTGTGTGCCTTTTGTAATGGGTGGCTGTCTTTAAACCACCAAGTCGTTATGATATTGACGGGGTGTGACGCCCGATGGCAATGTACGCTTGTACCACGCAATATTACTGCCATATTACATCTCGTACTGTGACACCTGTATACAGGACGCGTATTTTTGGGAAGCATGAAAGTTACTTTCAGTGCAGCTCCAAGCAGTGGCGTGGCTGTGTGGTAGAACACCTGCTTGCCACGCAGACGGCCTGGGTTCGATTCTCACTCGGACCCAACATTTTTATTATTTATTTTATTTGCAGCTTTTCCGATTTTTCGGTCACGGACAAGATGATGATTTTTCGCTCACAACCAACGGCCCCGACGCCGACAGCGGAATTTCTGCGATACGAGCTCTCTAACGCTATCGCGTTAAAAGCAGGAACAGTGCTTGGGCCCTCGCGCTCGGGCAGCGCAAAGAGGAAGGAAGACGATGCAGATAATAGAACAGCCAACCCAGCGAACGGGTGTTGTGTCTATTCGTTTCTTCCTTGACAATATATATATATATATATATATATATATATATATATATATATATATATATATATATATATATATATATATATATAATTAGCCGTTCTGTAGAAACTTTAATTCACAGACTTCGTCTGGGCACTGCCTACACTAAGAGCTTCTTATATGGGTAGCCAGCGCTGCCCAGGTGGCGCGCCTAAAATTTACAAGATGCGCCGCCCTGGCGAGCTAGCTGAGAAACCTAGTATACAGAGCCGCCGCGAGGCGTACGACGGCACGTTTCAACGTGCCCTCACATACCTTGTGGCACGTTCAAACGCAGGCTGAACGTCATTCGACACTACTGCAGCTTTTGCTCGATGTGCGTGGTTTTGTAGGTATCCTTTGGAACGCGCAAGGCTAGCGAAGATCGGGACACTTCGCTGCACTGTGGCGCAGCGGGCGAGCAGCGATGCCACCGATTATTCTCCGCTGCGGTTTCAGTGATGTGTGCGGACGGGTACCTTCGCGAGAGTGTGCTGTCGTAAGGACGGAAGCTGTCCAACGCGAAGTCTATGACGTGGAAGAAGCTGTTTTTCGTAGAGACAGCGATTGTGATCTTTCGGCGAAGTGTCAAGCACCGTACGACGTAAACATACAGGTATGTGTGTTCAGATTGCGCTAGCGAAGCTCGACGGTGTATGAAGTGTGCCTCGTTGTGCGCCCGCTTTGAAATAAAATTAGTGCCTCAGGCAGAACTGAGAACATTCAGCCCAGTGAGTGACAGCTGTTTTGAGCGAGCATATCACATTTACGTAATCTGTAGTTACACCTCTCGTACTATATTACAGAAGCTGTTTCGCTACACGCTTTCCTTAACCATGTTTTTAACGGCTTGCATGTGCCCACTAAATGCTCGCATCACAGTCTTAAAAAAAAAAAAAAAAAAACGTTTTTGAAGCTGATGGTGAAGCATGAGAGAGAGAGAGAGATGAAAAAAGGAAGGCCGGGAGGTTAACCAGATATTAGCATCTGGTTTGCTACCCAGCACTGGGGAGGGGAACTAGGGGCATGAAATAAATGTAAAAGGGCCGGTGTAAAGTGGAGATCAGTGGTGTTAGCGGAAATACAAACATGTCGCAAGTGTCGTGTGTTATCGACGTCGACTCGCCATCGTCTGCAGACCGTTTGCAGACTTGCGATCGGCCGTCGTCTAAGCCTGATACTTAAAAAAAATGCCTTTGAGGAATCTAGTAGTAATTGACTTCGTGGTGGTTCCGAGTTTGACATGCAGTGTGTGATCAGCAATGGAACATGCGCAGACAACACGGTTTTTCTAGCGGTCATGGATTTGTAACCGGTCTAGAGCTGTGTACGTGACAGTGACGTATAATATCGTTTTACTCAAATGTAACGCGAGTTTTTCTCAAATGTAACGCGATTTTTGCAACCTAAAATCAACCCTCGCGTTACAATCGAATCCCGAAATTCTATTTTTTCTCCCTGGACGTAATAAAATGTCACCCCTGGCGTTACAATCGTGGACATGTTACAATCGAGTAAATACGGTATGTGTAATGTACGGTGCGATGCTTACGCAACCTAAGCTGTCATATGCTTTCTTTAACTTTTTCAAGGCCAGTTTCAAATAAAACATTTGTGATGTTTTCCAGAGCGCCAACCCATGTGCATCGGTGGAAAGCAAGGCCGAAGGGAGTCAACTATGCTCTGGACTATTTTTTTTTCAGTTATTAAAGACAATGTTGATTGTGGCATTTGTGAATACAACAATACTGCCGGTCTCAACGCTTCTCTTTTCTCGTTTGATGATCGCGCACGGCGGCATGGTTCACGTTAGCAGCCACTCGTATTTGCTTGTACGCCCGAGTGTTTCCGGCCGTGCCCGGCAGGGCGGCGCACCCTGTCCGCGGCAACTCCAGCGCTGGTTCCCCATAGGATAAGAAAAACTAACTGCGCTACATGTACATGTGAAGAGGCAGAAAAAGACATAGAACACCTCCTTCTACACTGCAAGAATTGTGCTGTTCCTCGTAAACAATTCTTAGAAAAACTAAACAAATTGGATAGACGGCCGCTATCATTAGCAAAAGTTTTGGGTCCATGGCCAACAGAAACCTTTCAAAACATTGCTGCAAGCGCCCTAGTACAGTCTTTAGAAGAGTCGAAAATATAAAAAAAAAAGATACTGATTCACATTTATAATTATTCTTCACATCGACATACTTCTGGTCACATGTTTCGCGTTGCCTCTTGTGATTCAAGACAGCCGTGTTTAAAGTGTGGGCAAGGGCGCAGTGACTGTTGTGTGATGTGATCGCATTATACAAAGGACTGTGAGATGAACTCTTCGGGAAAGTGCGAACGTTTCTTGTGTGTCTTGTGTGCGAACATTGTTGTCGACACGAGGACATTATGCATGACGTGAGAACATTCCTTTTAAAAGGACATTGCCGTGAGTGAGTTTTACAATACTCTGCTTTTATTTATAAGTTCGTGACTCAAATTAATAAGTAAGGGAATAGTAGTAGCCGGAGCCATTTATAGGCACCAACATCTCCTTATTTAATATATAAAAAAAAAAGCCCATGCGGTCGAAATTCCCGGAGCCCTCCACTACAGCGTCTGCCATAATCATATCGTGGTTCTGGGACATTAAACCCCAGATGTTGTCAAAACCGTTATGATTATAAGGTTTCTGGGTTCTTGGTGACTTATATTTCTGACACTGAAGACATTGACGTGCCTTTTGTCGTTTTAAGAATTCATTCCTTAGACAACATATATTCCATAAGCAACACACCTGTAGATAAGCGATTCATACGGGCCATGCATATTTAAGCCGATTTGTTACACAAGTCGAGTCTTGCGGTTAAGTTAGCTGAAGGAAGCAACTACAAGCGCGGAAAGAAAAGTGCGGAAAGCATCATAATTTAATTTAATTTTTATCAGCCAGCACGGCGGATACAAATAACTAAACCTTCGTTTTAAGAAACAGTGCTTTAGCTCCAGTATTCAGTTCAGGAATCACCATTGTGGCTGCACTGCGGAAAAATATGGGCATTACACGAATGCCGCTAATGCCGCGTAATGACCGTGCAAATGTCGGTCGCCTTACTTGCCAGATAGGTCCGTGAGTTTTTAAGTTCTAACGCCGCTGTTCTTTCCTCTTCATTATTTGCATGCTCAAGCCTCGGAGCAAGTCACGATGGAGAAGATGCAAAGTCGGACGTGCCCGGACATCCGAGCTCTAGGTCTTGCCTGTGGGAGCGTGGTTACCTTATGAGCTACGTCAACAATGGACCCTCACATCACCGGTTCTCTCCATGCAGTATAGAGCAGATGAGACACGTGCTGACGTGAGTACTAACATTTACAGGTTGTATGCGACGTGCTGGCTTATGTATGTATGTATGTATGTATGTATGTATGTATGTATGTATGTATGTATGTATGTATGTATGTATGTATGTATGTATGTATGTATGTATGTATGTATGTATGTATGTATGTATGTATGTATGTATGTATGTATGTACTTATTTATGTCAGCAAGCATGCATTAGGCATGCATTGTAGGAAAGATAAAAAAATTACACCATTTCCCGCTAAAGGGGACCATGAGGCGATGCGAAGCCGGTGCATTTGCACGATCGCGTTCCGGTGGCGTTCTTTGTGCATGCTACCGACCTCGCGTCGTGGAACGCGAAGAGGAACGCTACGCGCGTCTTGTCTTCCCTCTAGCCTGGCCGTTAATTCTCACAGGGCGAGCGGGGAACGCAGACGGCAGGCATGCGAGAGGGGGGCAGCGTAGGAGAGGAGAGAGAGGGGGAGGGGACGCGCATGCGCTGGTGCTCATCGCGGCAGTTGCGCAGGAGAAAATTTCGGCATGTCTAGCCCGCGTTTCAGAGGAAGAGTGGAAAGGGGGAAGGGAGAGGGAAGGGAGAGAGAGAAAAGGGGAGAGGGAAAGTGGTGAGGGGAAAGGGGAGAGTGAAAGTGGAGAGGGAGAAGGGAGAGGAGAAGTGGAGAGGGTATGCGCATGCGCAGTAAGGGTGGTCACGCCGCACACCACCACCACCGGATTGAACTCCGCCATAAGATACTTCGCATCTAAAACTACCAATATTACTCGCGCAGGTCCTCTCGGCACGGCTGAAGTGTCCACAGAGAACACTCAAAGAAAAGATCGAGTGAAAAGCGCCTCTTTTCGTCCCACAACAATAATCGTCATCGGGCTTGCTTGCGTTTCCTTTCTTGAAAACTCGGCGCTGGTCACTTTCCTACCAAGAATGCTATGTCACGCTGATAGCGCACATGCCGTTCGGGACCAGAAAGTGCCGGGCGCGTGGCGATAACGCAAGGAAAGGAAGACAAAATAAATTACGATTTTTGTTGTGGGACAAAAAGACGCCATTTTTACTCGATCTACACTCTAAGACAAAATCGAGTATTTGGGGAGTATTTCTGCCACACAACAATAATCGTCATCTAGCTTGCTCGCGTTTCCTTTCTTGAAAACCCAGCTCTCGTCACTTTCCTGTCAAGAATGCTATGTCACGCTGATAACGCGCGCGCCGTTCGTGACCGGGAAGTGCCGCGACCGCGGTGATAACGCGAGGAAAGCACGCGAGGTGGATGACGATTGTTGTTGTGTGGCAGAAACACTCCCAAAATACTCGATTTTGTCTTAGAGTGTATTCTGTGAGTGAAGCGAAGCCTCGCCAGCGAATGAGAGAGCTATGCGGACGTTGCCCGATTACGCTATCGTGTTTTACTCTGCCAGGAGATGCGGAAGCGTCTGCCCAAGTTTATTGGCTAAACTTTTGACGATTAGGTGCACTACGCTCTAAGAAAAAATCGAGTATTTGGAGAGTATTTCTGCCACGCAACAATAAGCGTCATCTACCTCGCGTGCTTTCCTGGCGTTATCACCACGGTCCCGGCACTTGCCGGTCACGAACGGCGCGCGCGTTATCAGCGTGACATAGCATTCCTGATAGGAAAGTGACTAGAGCCGGGTTTTCAAGAAAGGAAACGCGAGCGAGCCGGATGATGATTATTGTTGTGTGGCAGAAATACTCCCGATATACTCGATTTTTTCTTAGAGTGTATATGTACTCTACCAATATAGAACTAAATGTTCTTTTTTTTTTGTTTGATTATTGCAGTTACCGAGGACAAAAGTGCTGGTATTTCAATGGAAACGGCTACTCCATGAGGGGCATGTATCCAGGGATGACAGTTTCGTTCGAGCGGTTCTGCATGGGCCTTATAGACAACAGAGCGAACATCACGATTAGAAATATTACGGTAAAATGAGTTATTTTTTTTTTTCTGGGCGGGGAATAGGAGGGTTGTGTCTTATAATTTTTGAAACACATCAGCATCATATGTTGGACACTTAAGGGACCCTCTCAGGGAATTAATTAAGGAAGCGGGGGATAAGCACTAAAAGCATGCCATGAGGAAAAAAAAAATTAAAATAGGAGTACAAACATACAAGCAGTAATAGCGCGGCATCCGAAGGTATACGCACACAAAATGCAGACATGCAAAGGATAAAATACAGCGACCTAAGGGGAGTGTTAATGTGTTTCCCAGTGTAAGTGATCTGTTAGTAGCAATATACACCACGCTCTCCTGTAATAAATAACCGTGTTTGAGGAGAGCGTCGTATCTATGTGTGGCGCCGTTCGCGCCTCTTTTTTACACGATAGTATTTTTTGTGTTCTTATCAAAATTGAGCAAATAACACGCGGATAAATAGTCACAAACACAAAATCTGAGGGCTATTACATGAATGTTAACGCAACAGAAATGACCGCGCAACATACTTGTTCTAAGAACACAACTATTCGCAAAAATATAAACGTAGTTAGGAATAGCTCTTATTTGTTATCTGATTTGGTATACTGTTGCTCTTGAGGCTATGTGTTGCAATTATTTTTCCGATGGCCAAGAACAATAAGTTTGTTTAATGACAGCGTGTGACCGCTTAAGAAAAATATGTATCTTTGGCAAAACTTTACTTTGGTTTTGTGCTGTAAATGTACTTCTAGGATATACAGCAAACGTCGTATTTTTTGCAGTGTAAGCTTTCTTCTAGGCTGAAGAGTATACCGCATCCGCTATCCTGTATTCCATAAAAATAATGCGCCTCATCTCTTTCAAGGTGGAAATAGCGACGTGTAAGGTCATCTGCACGTACACGAAGCACGTATATAGCTACTATGAAGCCAGAGGATATCGGGAGAGCATGTTCCAAAGAAAAGACGACGCTCTTGACTACATGCAGTGCGGGGAGAACAAGGTAATAAGCTATACTTTCCAAATAATTTGCGTTAGGCAAATAATAAATTAAGAGTAAATTGAAGATATGAAAGTATGCATTACTTCCTGAAATATTTGAATTAAGTTTTTAGTAAGATTTTGCTGCTGTGCGAGCCGTATTGACTTCGGTATCAGCAGTGGATTTGGTGTCTTACGAGCGCGTTTCTATATTTCAGATATGTCAGTGTTTCTTTTTTTGCAGAACAGTTTGCTTTATGGCTAATATATCGTGAGTTAGTGCGTTTGTTTGACAGGATAATTCGGGCCAGGAGTCCAAGCAGGGTGAACGATACACTGCAGTACGAAGAACAAACAAACAAACAAACAAACGAACGAACAAACAAACAAACAAACAAACAAACAAACAAACAAACAAACAAACAAACAAACAAACAAACAAACAAACAAACAAACAAACAAACAAACAAACAAACAAACAAACAAACAAACAAACAAACAAACAAACAAACAAACAAACAAACAAACAAACAAACAAGTACTTGGGGCAGTATTGCTTAAATGATAGAACGCAATGTCTACAAAACTGAAGAAAAATCTACTTGAATATAAGGTATCGCTAAAAAGATATATCCTGCAGCTCTTTAGAGTTACTTCCAATGTGTTTTTGTTATTAGTTACGAATTGGCCATCACGTGTTGCGTGGAACGTGCATCGTGCTGCCTATACGCCGTCAGAACAGCAGTGCTAGCCTATTTACACTACCCGCCACGGTAGTCTAGTGGTTATGGTGCTCGACTGCTGACCAGCAGGTCGCGGGATCGAATCCCCGCCGTGGCGGCCGCATTTTCGATGGAGGCGAAAACACTTGAGGCCCGTGTGCTTAGATTTAGGTGCACGTTAAAGAACCCCAGATGGTGAATATTTCTGAGCCCTCCACTACGGCGTCTCTCATAATCAAATCGTGGTTTTTGGACGTTAATCCCCAGCGAGTATTATATTATTATTAGCCTATTTACATTCACTTTGTGGGCAAGATTGGCATGCTGCGTGGCCTTGACAATCATGATCAAACATGTTACACTTGGCTAAATGTTGCAAAGAAAGACTCCTTGCCCTAAACATTTCTTCCTGCTCCTGTTCAAAGTCAATCATATGGTGGTCCCTGTGCTTTGCGTGCAGCGCGTGGGAGTCCGTAGCCCATCCAGCCTGCGCTTGTGCGCTGTTAACTAAAGAAAAAAAAATGGAGACTTACTCGTCTAAACGAACCGTTGCTATATCGTAGTTTTGAAATTGTGTATAATTAACCTGATGTTACTCTAAAACCTTAATATGTACAAGAAAGTCCTTGAACTATTTGTTCTCTGTTTCTAACAATCCACTGAGTTGGTTTCTGGTGCACTTATTAAGTGCGGAGCACTTTAAGGGGCCGGGCTGTCGCATGCTATTAGCGTATGCCGTCGTAGTCTGGCGTAACGCAGGCGAAACCACGAATAGCATAGCTTTCTGTAGCATATTGAGCGCTCGCTCGCACCAAGGAGGAGTCTTCTTCCTCTTGTTCTTCGAGCGCCTTGATGATGATAGGTGTGGAGCTCTTTAGGAGCCCGGCAAAACCGGGTATAAAAATAGAAAAAAAAAGAGGAAGCAAGCGAGAAATAGAGAGAGAAAGAAAGGGAAAATATAGGAAGAAAAATAGAAAGAGCAGGAAAGAGAAAGAAATATTAAGAAATAGATAAAGAGAGAGGAAGAAATAAATAGAAATAAAGAGAGAAAAGGAAAGAGGAAAAAAGAGAAAAAGAAAGAGAGGAGGAAAGAAAGAGAAAACCGAAGAGAAACAAAGAAGGCTGCCCGGCTCCGCACTTCCGTCAGGCTTGGCACCACCAGTGCTAAGCTGCCTTAATATTTTGTATACTGTATTCCTTCAATTGCATATTGTCTGCATTGTTAATTATGCATTTGTTCATATTATATATCGGCCTTTTTGGTTTTTATTTTGTATTCATGTAGCTGTACTTTGCTTCCATATTTGTGTTTATGTTCATCTTGCAAAAGTCACGATTGTAGTTATACACCCTGGTATAATCCCCCGCCTGTGATTGCAGTGTCTATAGAATAAAATGAATTGGCGCAATAAGTAACTATAACATACAGTCGACGAAGAAAAGAAGCGTACAACTACAGTTGTCGCAGTAACAGTCGGCACAGAAAAAAATTAGGCCTCCAGAGTTGTCGAAACAATTAACTGCAGAGGCTGTTAGCTAAATATTGCTAATGTCGACAAGTGTTGGCTAACATTTATTGTTTCCGTATGTTGGTTGAACAATGAAATTCAAACTAAGATTATACACGATATGATAATTCCCCAGTAGGGAGTTTCTGTATCAATTCTTCATGCACGTGGTAAAGTGATGCGAATCTTCACAGATAATACCAAACTTTTATCGACTCCATTTACATACCGTGAACAGGCGATTTTTTGCGCAGTATCTTGTTTCATATTTTCAGTCATTGTGATATTATACACCTGACGCCCACCATGTCCACCAAAGAGTGCAGTATGTAATTGCTTCAAAAGTATGTTTCACAACACCGATTCCCGCAAGGAGCGATAGTTGCTGCATTTATAACTCTTCTGCAATTTGTTTTCGCTCCTCGGACCCTCGTAATAAGATATTAACAGAAGAGGCCAATTCCTGACTTTATTGCTCTTCCAGCTGTCATATGAGAGTGCGTGCAATTTGTGCAATTCTAAAAATTGCATTGTTAAATACGAACGTCACAAGCCTGACGCTGACTTCTCATGAAGCGCGCGAAAAATGCTCCAGGTTTGATGTTAAAACCAGATTTTTGTAAACAGGACGACGAAACCAACAGATAATGAAGCCATGGTTAGCATAGGTTACATGCTTTGGGGTCTTTAATTGAAGAGTAGTAGTTATGTGATGCAGGGAATTAAATGCGGGCAAAAACAACTTGCCGCCAATGGGGACCGAACACAAAACGTTCGTATGAAGCTAAAGTTGCGAGTACCTCGATGTAATTGCCTTGTTTCGTTCTCTTTGTTCTTTTTTAATTTCTTAATACAAGATGCTGATAATGTCGTCGTTACTTTTCCAGGTGTGCATTCAAGGCTACTGTGTAACTAAGCCACTTGAAGCAACAAACGCACCGAAAGTTTCTGAGGAAAGTACACCAACTGTCAGTGCCGAAGGCACAACAGAGGAACCCGTGACAGCTAGTTCTTCCAGTGACGCAACTGAATGCAAATGCGATTGCCTCAGCACAACCGGCACTGCTACCGCGCACAGAACCAGAACACCGAGGCCATCAAGCACAATCACACGTAGATTTTTTGGGTATAGACCATGGGATAGGCCAGAGTATTTGGGGAAATAAAAAAAATCACCCACTATAGCACATTCTCTTTGCACACTGTTTGAAAATATGACTCAACGTTGTGTTGAATGCATTGTCTATGCGTTACGATAATATACCCATTGCGATGGTATATAAACGCTGCGGTAAAGCTTGCCCCCACCAATCCCCCCCCCCCTAATTGAGAACCCTGCGCCCGCTTCTGCTTGTCAAGTTTGTTTTTACAGTGTTATAACAGCGAATGAATTCTGCATTGAGGTTGTATTAAAAAAAAAATTCCTCCGGAAGATATCTTGCAGTAAAATTGCAATCTGCCATATTTTATTTATAAGCAACTCCTAGAACACAGAAACTGTGATATTGAACATAAACGAATTAATTGGAAGTTTCTAAGGACTTTACTGGCAGAACGTCAGCCGCTTGTCTTAAACGATTTACTTTTGTTGGTAGCTGCTGTCATGGTACGGTCACACTGTAGTTAATCCCACTCTTGGGCTGCGCTCATTCTCATTAACAACAAGCGTAGCATATGCACGGAGAGGCTAGGTTACGGAGCTAATGAAAGAAATCTCTGCGGCTTTAGGTGGTGGTGATGATGATTGCGTTAATACAGGTAGTGTCAGCGAGGAATATTGGCCAGCAGTAACTCCGCCTGAGCGCCTCTTCTTATATAGGCACATATTTCATCATGTAATACTTAAACAACATTCTCGCAGAAAACTCTGAAGAATGCGAGACACTTTCCTGTGCAGTGTCCACAAAACCACAATCTGATTGTAGGTAGGTAGGCAGGTAAAAGCTTTATTTTTTCTTTTGCAAGGGAAGGGGCAGAGGGATAGAGGGAGGTTGCTAAACACGGTAACCCTCCGCAACCCTCTCTGCCAAACCGAGGATGGCTTCCTGGACTTTGGGTTTCAAGCTGCGCAAGGGGGCCTCCCACTGCTCCTCACTATTTGTATTTTTCTTGAGAGAAAACCGCGGACACTCATCATGTTGGACAAATCATCAGTGAAGCTAGCCGGTCCATTGAAAAAGGAAAAGAAAAAGAAAAACTTACGAATAAAATCTTCCTGAATTGAACGCCAGACACCTCCACGAACTGCTTGGTAAAGAAAATACCTGCAGTCTCCGAGTTTATTGTCACGGCGAAACATGGTGACGCCCGAAGCCTGTCGTCTTCGTCGCAGAATTGTATCGTTTCCCTGTATATTCATGACGTATTCATGACACGTTCAGACTTTTTTCATTTTCTGAAAGTAGCTGTTCCCTTTCAGTCTCGTTTTTTTAGGGACGTAGCGGTGACAGCAGTACTTCATGTCGGTGTTGCTTTGTGTGTTTAGTTTCTGAGGGCTGATCGTTTGCTAACTGTACTTGTAAGCCGTTTCTATTGGTCGTCAAGTAGGTACGGAACACGCGAAAGATGAACACGACACCGGACTATAACTCTGTATTTGCGTCTTTCGTCCTTGTGTCTGCAAGTTTGCTGCCCCCACCAATTACGACAGGGACTGACCTCCAGGTACACTTTATGTAGGCGTTGGTATTTTGAGGGAACAGCTTAGGTCTCCAGCCGAGTAATAGTTCAAAACTGACAAAGACAAAAATCATCGTAAAAAGCGTCGAAAATGTTCAGGAGCGACAAGGCATGTGCCGTTACTGAGGCGATTTTGACGCCTCATCAAACATGAAAAGCGACCGTCGGCGTCGACGTCAACACGAATGATGAAAGAAATCATAATCGTGTGATGACTTCACCCTATGGCGTCATTGTCACGTCACAAATAGGCAACATTTGTTACGTCAATATGACGTCATAGGGACGTCGGCGTGACGTCACGAGGGGACGTCATCACATGACATCATCGCTTGGTCATAGGCGGGCCGATCTCGGAGGCACGTGAGGTGCAGAAAGCTTGCTATGTCTCCTATCTCGGAGGCAGTGCAAAACCACGTTAGGTGGAGAAAGCTTTAAAGGGCGGGGGGGGGGGATCAATGCAATAGAATGCAACCAGCATTACTTAGGGCTAGCTATAATGTTGACTAGTGTTGGCTAACAGATGGCTGAATTATTGCTAAGATTGGCTATCCGCTGCGCTAACGCCACAGATGCATCAATTCAATTTAAATCCAATAATTCAGTTGTCCACCAATCTGTTCATGCTTAATTCGTCGATCATTTTTTGTAAGTCGCCTGTAGTGCTGCCAAACCGAGCAATGTTTATGCCTCGCGCAAATCACAGACGCAGACAATGGCCGCTGAAAATTTATTTATTTTTATTTATTTGTCACAAATACCTACAACAGCCGAGTTGCGCACCCGTAAGGGTTAATTAAACCAAAGTTGCAAATGAACAGCTATAGCACTAACATACAGACATCGCGATGAAATACTAAGACAAGACATTGAATACCAAGCATAAAACGTCCTATCGTAAACTTTTTTACACTAAGCACACAGAAAGACACTAGAAGTCTTAGCTAAAACGGGTTCATGTAAAGTTCTCGATGGCAAATGCGAAATTTCACGTATGCACTATCTCACTGGGAAGCAAATTCTAGTCTTCAATTGTTCCGAATTGCTTCAGCTGCGAATGCAAATGACCGCTGGCGAACTTTGAGGATGCCTTAAGCGTCTTTCTACGGGTCCAAACGGATCCCCAAGCTCACAAGAGAAACAGCTGCCATTTCTCTGCTGTATGTACAGCCGACTTGGAATTTTAGTATAGATTAGATGACTGCACATTAAAAGTTCACGCATTTCAAGTTGGATAAGTGTATGTCGACAGCTGCCAGAAATGCTAAGAGAAGCCTCAACGGCCTTCAGCTATACTGTCGCCTGTTCGTTTTGCTGAAAATAGAGCACGTGAAGGCGCGACATTTTAGGCCATTCAGTACCAGTCTCTCTAATCACAGCTCGAAACCTTTATTCTGTCGCCAAGCGTAGTAGTCAAGCTGTGATACCTAACACAGTCTCTTCGAAGTTGCTTGATTCCGGCTCAAATCAAACACGTTCATCACCAAAAGTTTTAATCGTCGGTGGAAGGGAAATTATCTTTTCTTTATTCCCGAGAGAGTTAAAGCCATACAGCAGTTCATGATCACTGGTCCGACCGCGTGCGCAATAGGCAATATCTTTATATACTAGAGGAACAAAAAACTCCCAGGGTACCTTGCGCATTCGCCTAAGACGACTCGAAGGCGAAAGCCATCTTCATATTTTTCTTCTCAGTCAATGTATTGATCCTCCCCCGTCCCTTCCGAAAGCTTTCTGCCTCTAACGTGCTTTTGCACTGCCTTCAGTGATCAGCAGACCTTTGAGAAGGCGAAGATGTCACGTGATAACGTCATCATGTGACGTCACAAGTTCTGGCGATATGTGACGTTAGCACGTGGTGATGATTCTTCGCATCACTCGTGTTGACGCCAGCGACGCCGATGGTCAATTTTCGCGTTTTAGCCTTAAAACATTAAGAACCACTATAAGGTTTAAGGCAGACTTTGACATAGTAAAGGATTATTTGAAAGCTAAGGTTTATTTCTTCACATAAAATAAGCTGGAGTATGGATGGCGAAAGTGAGAGCCAGACTTTCTTTTTATAGTTTTGCGCAGTAGCTGTGCCCGTAGCAGTGATTGCTGCTGTGAACTCAAGATTCGACTGGACTTAATGGAATCAGCGCGGCTATTTCGCGCTACTTGTTTCACAATAGTGGTCCTATTTAGGAAAAATATCGTGAATAGCTGGGGAGTGCGAGTGTTATGTTCAGTACGGTCCACTGTTAAGGGGAGCACTCGGCTTAGCACCTTTCATATTGCTGGCCCCCTGACGGCAAGTGGATGTGGTAACATGGTTCCTGCACGGCACTATTCTGTCAAAAGGAGTCAGAACTGTCGGTCAATCGTAGTCTTATGCAAATCTAAGCTACTATGATTTTGCATGACAGCGATATCCGGACATGCCCTGCACGCAAGTGTTCCCTTTAACAGTGGACCCGTCTGTACATAAGTTGAAAATAAACGTCATCATCATTATAAATTATTTTCCTCTTAAGGCCCTTACAAGGCATTACATAAGGTGAAGGGGGTGACCGAGAACTAACGGAGAGAACATGTCATGAAATTCATTCTACAAGACAAGGCGTGCAAACACGGACACAACAAAGATGTCAAGACATGGTAAACACCGGCCTAACAACTGCAAAGACGCACAACGGTGGAAAAGAAAGAAGGCACGAAAACTTATCTGCGCATGCCCAGGCAATAGGCGACCCTATCAATCCGGCACGCGTGGGGGTCTACGTAAAAGATAACTGCTAAGGCATTTGGTTTCTTCTTTATGCAAGTTAATCGACGGTTGACTCACGCATGCGCTACCACTATTATCGATGTGCCATGCCTCAATCATTAGAAGCGTTGCTTCATTTCTCTGTCAGTACAGAACTGCAGATTGATCGAATTTTGGCGTGCACTTACAGTCTCCGTAATGTAAAGAGTAGATTAGAAGGTGAGCCTCCGGTTAGCGACCTCTTGTGTTCCAATAACCTCGGGTTAACACAGCGGCCCGTCTGTCTACGTAGAAGTGGCCGCAGCTAAAAGGAACTTTATACATCACACCTGTACGGCAATCAGTGAATTTGTTGGCGTGTTTTACGAAGCAAATGTCGGTCCACTTGTCTATTATTCGCTCATTCTTTCTCTACGCAGCGGCACAAATTTTACCTAACTTATTAGCAGCCGTAAGAACAACATTAACACCGTATCTACTTCCCACCATCTTTAGCTTGTACCTGCGACGCGTTTTTTTCTTATCGCTTTCTGCAACGATGCTACGTGTTACATGGCCTATATATAGCTCACGCTAGCGGCTACATGAGCGCGTCCACGCTAGTAAGAGCATTGAGATTGGCTTAGCCGCGTTTAATAAGACGTCATAGTCTTTCTCCAGTATGTTTCGTCAAGCAATCGCGTTTGTTCGTTGTATTGTAACGTAAGCGATCGCGGTAGAGACGTGTTCAGTTGCTCTCTGGTCTCGCCATGGGTCGGACGACTATCGAACTTTCCAAAGAGCAACAGTCGCAGTACGAGGAACGTCGGCGCGCCTAGAAGCGCGAGTGTGCGCGTCGCCGTCGAGCCAATGCCACCGACGACGATTGGGAAAGTGGAGCTACCACTATTATCGATGTGCCATGCCTCAATCACATTGCCTCGCCGTCGGAACATTTCCCCAGGTTCGCTGGTCTCCCCTGTTCAAAAACAGTCTTAAGGGCTATAAATTTTTTAACGACGCGTTATATTGCGCATGGAGTGATCTATAATGAGGAAAAGATAGCAAGAACGTAACACTAACCTGACGTCTTGTGTATTTTGGTACCACTGAGACAAAACTAATTAAGTTTTGTACCCGAAGGGTGTCGTGACCAGAAAGATGGAAGTGACGAATCTGTTCAAACTACCGTGACATACGTCATTTTAGGGTCATTTCCCCGTCTCAGTGTTTCAACAGAAGACTCGAACGTCAGAGTTTTAGAGGCAACTGGAGACCTATTCGTTGTTCTTTGGTACGATTCGCGTCATTTTTCTAGGAAAAAAAAAGACTATTGGTCATGTTTCCTTAAAAGCGGTGTCACTTCTGCTCTTGTTCTTTTTTAGCGAGTCAACCTTCAGTCGAAAACCTTAACAACTTTATTTTTAGGGGAAAAAAAAGAGAAGCATAAATCGGAAGCGTTCTCGTTCTTATGGTACGGTCATGCCGCACTTTTTACTTGCCGCATCGCATATAAATCATTAATTAAGTGAGCTGAAAGGAATAAACATTTTAATGTAAAACACTTTAGGCCTTTCTCTTAAGAACACAAACGATAATAATAACCGCCATGGATTTACCTTTGCGTTCGATTTTAGAGGTAGCTAGTGCATTGCATGCTTGAATGTAAAGAAACATGTCAAGCACGAAAAGCACGAGTTGCAAGCCATGAAGAAGACAAGTCTTCTTGCCGCAACGTCGGATCCAGCGACACGCCGTGTTCATGAATTTTTTATCTCTTCAAACACGAGAAGAGTGTAATTTTGAAGCTTTTAGTGACCACTCTGGCCAGCTGCTTTTGCGTCGAAGCTTCCGCTTAGCGTCTCCCTACTATGATTAGCTTTCTTGTCCTTGCCACTTTGTTCGTATATGACAAGAACATAGAAGGAAATGTACTTGAACCGTGATAACAAAATTTATGCATAATGAAGTTGAGCACGCACACATTTTCGCTAAAATGCCGATGTACGCAGGTCAACTTTTCACGCGTAGGCGTCAACTGACGGATAGGTGATGACATCTGTCTTAAGTGACAGGACCTTATCCGTGTCCGTTAATAACAAGACTAGATAAGCGGTTGCTTTCCGGTTATACGCGGCTGTATAATTAGAACAGAGCTCTCATGACATGATACAAGGAAGCATGGGAACTTTTTCGTTGGTGAAAGTGAACGTCATGTCCATCGCCGGCTTTTTCGCTGTCTTGATACCTTTCGTCGAAGGTGAGATCTTATTCACTATTAGTGAAAATTATTCTTGCTTTTTATGGAAGCACTCAAGCGCTGGTACACCACTCTGTGACTACAACGCTTAAAAACTTCAGTTGCAGAAGGTTATATTCATAGGCATGAGCAGAGGCAGGGCCGGAGGAGATGACGGCCGTCCCGAAGCGACTCAGGCTATGTCAGACGCCGTAGTGAAGTGCTCCAGATAACTTAGACAACTTGGTGTTGTTTAACGTGCACTGTTATGGAACAGCACCCGGGCTTCTGGCCTTTCGCCTCCATTTAAATGCGACTACCGCGACTGGGATCGAACCTCTCTTTTGATCGTTCGGGACAGCAGCCGAGCACCGTAACCATTGAGTCACCGCGGGGGCCTGATTATGGTGTAAGACTATGGTATTTATTCCGCTTGTATTTATTATGACGTAAACCAACGATTGCGAAAGCTGAAATTGGAGAAAGAGATCCAGTTCTGAAGCAAAGTGGGACAACATCATCGTCATCAGCCTAATAGATCCACTACAGGACAAAGGCATCTCCGAATTATCTCCAAACCACCCTTTCCATTTTGTGCCCGCATGTTTCATAATTTCGTCGCTACAGCTAACCCTCTGCCATCCAAGGCAGCATTTCCCATCTCTCTGTATCCATTCTTATGTTCTAATTTACAATCAGTTGTTTTTCATTTTCATGATTTAACCTGCCCAAGCCTATTTTAACACAAAAGTATTTTATGCTGGGGTCCATCCAAGTACTTCCGTTACGGATATGACGTTGATAAAATGGGCACCAACGGGTAAGAAAGAAAAAAAAAACCAAGAAAAAGATACGCCGCTGGGAATCGAACCCACGACCTTGTGGCCGCGATGGTAAGCGCCCGACGCTCAACAGATTAAGCTACCAGATGCTGGACAGATGCTGGACACTTCACGAACCTGCCTTATATCTTTCACACATTCTCTCTCGCACGGTGCTCTCTGTTAGCGGTGTAGGTAAGCGAGGCGGAGCGGGGCTGGGCTCGGCTGGGCGGGGCGGGGCGGGGCGGGGCGGTGCCGCCATCTGTGAGAGGTGAAAAGAAGTAATGCGTCACAATCGACACTTACTAGCGCTTACTCCGAGATTGCGTGCGATATCGGAGGTCATGGTTAAAGCGTCTCGATACCAGCGAGGGGCACTGGCCACGCTGGCGTCGCCGAGGCACCCTAGATGCAGTTACGTTCTTTGCCTTTCGCTTCGTGTTAGCGTGCGCCGGCTCATCGGAATAGTGCAGCTTCCACATGCACCAACGGGATTTCTTCGCCGCCGACTGCTTCAATTGCGAGAGCACCGACTAACAAAACTGCTTCAATACGCGTTGCAGAACGGACACGATTTCGACGGGTGAATGTCACTAGGCGTCAACATGGGTGCATCTACGTCAAACGGTGCTATAGCTGCCAAACACGAATAGACATTGTACAAGCTCTCATATATCACTGCACAATAAGCACTACTTCTGTGAAGACGCATTTCACTTTCGTGTTAAACTGATTCCTATGACGGAGGGATCAGCCATGTTTTTTTCCCTCTTAACCTAGGATATTGGCTAAACCTTTTTGTTCTGAGACCCACTATTAGGGCACAAAAATAGTGCATAAAACTGTAATCAAGACGGAAATTAGCATAAACTTGGAAATTACAAGTTTTACTCCATAGAGAGTCGTTACTGAGTTGTGAGAAGTGAGGAGTCTCTGTACGCCAAATAAGAGCTGTGGTAGACGTTGCTTAACTTCTGGCTAATGTTGCCTCGTGTTTGTTATTGCTATTTAGTGTTAATGTTTAACTACAGTTGGGTTATGTTCCCCATACATACATGGAATGAGCAGCTGACGCTTCGCGCACAATTCCCCATGGGAAAATTCGTCGCTTTCTTTTTTTAGAGAAGGGCTTTCAAAGGTGACCTTCAAAGGTGGCCCATGATGATTAGAACATTGCTGTGTTTTGCCACATATTTGTACAATGCACATTTTTCCGAGAGTAGATCACCTCCTGGCTGCGTGCTCTGGTGCCTACTTGACTATTCGCGTCCTGTGGGCAATCTTAACAAAGTGATCTACTACAATCGCGAAGCTTCTCGCACGCTGCGGCGTGGTCAGCGTCGAGCGTTGCTAACCGTTCTTGCAGGTCAAACCCGAACGCATCAAAATAAAACAAGAAGCGGGCGTGGCAATGAAAGCGGCTATCTTTTCTATGAAAGCAAAAAATAAATATTTTTAGAGCCAAAGCCACTAGAGGCTTGCAAATAAGGCAGCAACCGTCTTGCTACATTGGAGAAGAAAAGACTACTTGCTCCGTTGAAGAAGACAGTCCAGTCTTCTACAAGGCAGTAACCGTCTTGCTACCTTGGAGAAGACAAGACCACTTGCTCCATTGAAGAAGGCAAGACCATTTGTCCAAACGCTAGCTCCAGCGGCATCCCATTTCGAAGAATTTTTCATCGCTTCAAAGGTTGCAAAGCTGCTTCACGAGCTCAACCTAACCGAAACACGGATATGAATACACGTATTCTTTTTGCTTTCGCGCATGTCGTTTGCTATGTAGTTGATGAGTTAACTACACTCTGTCCTTTCGCCTGTGCCTATAAGGTGGAACCTGTAGGCAGTGTTGGTGCACCAGTTGTCTGCGAATGGTCACAGTTCTCCAGTACTCGCAAGGGCTGCAATGTACAACAACGGGTGCAAGTCGTTGTCAGTCTGTGTTGTACTACCATAATCCAACTATTACTTCCCCCACCAGCTTCCCAAGTAGGAATAATTAATGAATGAACAGAATTACGGCATTTGCGACGTCGGCACCGGAGTGCATATATTTCTTGCGCGTGAAAATACCTGTGCACCTATATATATATATAGTGGGAAATTTCAGTGGGCCCGGTAAGTATAAGAAAGCAAGCGGGTACACGTACGAGAAAGCAATACTTTAAGTCTCACGTCGGTAACGATCTCGGCGGTAATCTCTCGGCGGTAACGACGGCCTCCTGCCGTAACTGAATGGGAGATATGCGAAAAAAAAATCATATCTCTTGAAAAAAGCAAGCTATCAAAAACGACTCGGGGTTCTATATAGTAGAGACCTACTGGAACATTTTGGTAAAATTGCAGTATCGCACTATAAAGCGTGTGGCTTCCCAGGGCAATTGAACACCGCCCATTAGAAATACATGGGGCCCCATTGTCAAATTTTAAACACTCTGGGAAGCCACGCGGTTTGTAGCGCCACACTGTAATTTTAACAGAATGTTCAAGTAAGTCTCTGCTGTATAGAACCGGGAGTCGTTCTTTATAACTATCTTTTTTCGTCAGATATGATTTTTTTTCCCCTATTTCCCATTCAGTTACGGCAGGCCACCGCAGTCCCCGACGACAGATGGCGCTACGTGCACATGTCCCCAAATCCTGGTCATCTCGTACGTGTACCAGCTTGTTGTCTTATATATATAGGTCGGGATCATAACAAACTACGGCCTCGCTGGCGAGAGATGCCAAAATGAAGACAAGTTCACTTGTCGACGACATCATTTGTTCGACGATTTTCTCATCACTTGGAGCCCACTCAAAAGCACTTGCGAAACTAGAGAATGCAGACAAGTGTTTTGTGACGATGTCTACACCTTTATTGCCTATTTAAAGAGGATTTTTCTTGTTGCATTATCGATGATCGCAACGCAGTGCACACTTGACGTTTTAGTGCAGTACAGGATCGAAGTCAGTTTTGTTCGTTTATTCCGTCAAGTGTGAAATACGTGCTCTAATTCGATTTCTGCATGCTGAGGGGCGTAGTGCAGCTGAAATTAATCGACGCTTGAGTAATGTGTGTGGCACAACTTTCATAAGTGACAGAAAGGTGCGATAGCGGTGTAGGGAAGTTGAAGCGGGACGCACAGACGTTCATGATGCAGACGTACGGAGAAGAAAGCGAGTGTCAACCGCTGATCTCGTTGACCGAGTGAATCAGGCGATTCGAGAAAATCGTTGGGTCACAGTTTCTGCGCTGAGTAAGGAGGACTTAGCACCCTCTGATTACCATCGCTTTGCTCACATGGAACGCTGGTTCGGAGGACAGGAGTTTGACTCAGAGAGCGAGCTGCAGACCGGCATACACAACTGGTTCAAAGCACAGGCGGCTGCCTTCTACGAAGTGGGTATAGGAAAGTTGGTGCCACGTTTCGACAAATGTCTCAATCGAAACGGCGACTATGCAGATAAGTAGCTGGTATGTGTACCTAAATGTTCCAAATAACGCAGTTTCGTTTTCACTCTGGTTTATATTTTGCGACCGATCGGACCCTGAAGAAAAAAAAAAAAGCACTTCTATCATTTTCTGGCCTGCAATTAGTTAGCGCCACGCATAGAAATAGTGATTAAAAGCACAGCCTCTATTAACAGCCATTGCGCTCACACGGTTCTTTTGGGGCAGGTATCGGGCGTACAAATTTTACCGCGTGACTCTCATTCGCGTATTTGGAGGCGGATATTTCTATAATTTGAACATGCGGCGGCCGGGGCCCGTTTACTTAGGAGCCGATCTCATTTCACTTTTGCAAATCAGTTCTGCGGAATCCCGCAAGGTGGCGGAAGGGGTAAGAAAGGGAACATAGACGACCACTCGTTTGTAGCACGAAGCCACAAGGAAATCCGTATGGCTTTCCTTGTGGCTTCGCGCTACAAACGAGTGGTTGTCTATTTTCCCTTTCTCATTTCACTTTACTTGTGCGCGTATACAAAGAGGACGGTGATTCTTTCCTGCCACAGTTGCCGTCCGGTTTCAGAACAGCGCACGTTTCAAAAGTGAGCTCAGCGTCAATAGCGATTGGTGCATTGTCGTACGTACAATAAAGCAACACTCATTTCGCGCTTTTTTCTCAAAGGAGAACTGAAAATTTTTAATTATTTTCATTTCACATTGCGTCAATTGAATCGAAAACGCAAACCTTTGAACTCTCAGAAAATATACTGACAAGGGTTCCTTTCATCCTGCTTTACGCGCACAATTAAGCTCGATATATTATTTAGTATGATATTTCCAATGATTCAAAGTTTTGATTTTGACACTCAGGAGGCGGACAGGGCATAACGCCATGACACACTGACTCCATTAGTCCTTGACATTTCTGCGGTTGCAGACTGCCAGAGCAACAACAGAAGACAAGTGCTTGTTTCCTGTTTTTGTCAATTACGTCATCAAACTTCGTCATATTGCTGTTCAGGTTATAAACGATTTCTTCATTTCGTGACGAAGTCATAATGTCTATGACGCTGGGTTTCACATTTCGGGTCAAAATTTTGTGATAAATTATCGGCAAAGAGCTAGTCAACCTTCATATTATTTTTATTCAGGAGAAGTTTTCGCAAGGAATATGAAGAATAAGTTGAGGTCGTGTGCATGGTGGTCAAATCCCGTCCTTTCAAGTACGAGGGAAGCGTAGTATAAAGGTCTTCGCAATAAAACACGTGTCAGTCTTTTTTTAAAGGTAAGAAGGTGGCTTATGTACAATATAGTGTAGTATTAAGCGTCGAACGCGCTCTATTCAACACTAATTCTGTACACTCATTTTAGAAGGCTTCGCCGGTGTCATTTTTATTTGATCAAAGGCAATACCTATGGCACAATGTTCAAAATGCAATCACTATTTCTTGATAATTAACGAGCTTATGTTAGTTTGGACAGCGTCCGCAAATGCCGGGGAAACAGCGAAACCTTTCTAGATGAATGCTAGACGAGCAAGAAGGTTATTGGAGTCGTCATTGTTAACTGGTATCACGCTGTCATGCACAACGCCTCTTGGGTCCACTCAAGCTGCTGACGGCAGCTTTGAGCCCCGGAGGACGTTTCTAATCTGCACTAGAAGAATAATAAAGTTGAAGTTGAAGTTCAAGTAAGAAACCTAAGCAGCATTTAATTTCTCTACTTAGATACGACGAGGGAAGATAATTGGTGAGAAGCAATGTCGCTGTAGCCGTAAAATTCCAATGATGTGACTTGTATTCTTCAGTTGGACTCATTGGCTCCAGAGAAGGGACATTATTCGACAACATTTCATAACTTCAACCTTCCATTGTCGCCTGCCCCGCCACGGTGGTCTAGTGGTTATGGCGCTCGACTGCTGACCCGAAGGTCGCGGGATCGAATCCCGGCCGCGGCGGCTGCATTTTCGATGGAGGCGAAAATGTTTGAGGCCCGTGTACTTAGATTTAGGTGGTCGAAATTTCCGGAGCCCTCCACTACGGCGTCTCTCATAATCATACGGTGGTTTTGGGACGTTAAACCCCAGATATTATTATTATTATTATTCCATTGTCGCCTGAGCTCTGGTTTAGATATTGTGAATAATGCCTTCGTCTCAGTGGAACATTGCGCGCCTTTTCTTACGCAGCTGCCAAAACAGCAAGGGTCGTTCACCCTAGGCTACTTGAAGAGCGGTCGTCCGACGGAGGTATGGTTGTCAAGGTCCATGATGACTTGACCCTTAACCTGAGAAAAGGGTCGGTCGCAGCGCGGGAACTACGCGTCTTAACGGAAGAAAATGGACGCCTCGTAACGCGATTCGTGAGTATACATTATTACATTAGCAACCTCCGAAACCTACCTGAATTACAGGCAGGTTTGTATCAAGCGTGTTTTAGACGCATAGAGACTGTCCGAGCGCTGATGCGCAATAGTTTTTGGCGGCTTTGTACAAAGTTCTTGCCCGTATGCTACGTTTTCTAAAAAAAAATGTTCTCGCCGGTTGCAGTACAACGGGGAAGACATTGAGAGAAACCTCTACGAAGATGAACAGAAGATCGCTTCAGTAATGGTGACCAAGACTGGCAATGGCGTCCGGATGGTAAGTACACGACAATCTCATCATGTACTGCACAAGAATGTAAGTGAGCTATATCGGCAAAGAAAACTTCAGCAGCATGTCACACACTCTGTAACACTTGAAAGCGAAAGCCAGCTTCACAGCTGGTAATGCATCAAGTTTTACAATCGCGAATAAGACTTCTTTCTTGACATAACGAGCCGCAGGGTGGAAGGCCCACATTAAATTGCATAGGCGTTCTCAGCCGATTGCATGTGAGGCAAGACTCCCATGATCTTCCGTAAGGGCCGACCATAAAGTCTGCCACAGGAACGCTGACGTTGTTCTGATGTTCTGACGTCAGATTCTGACGTCGCCTGTTAAAACAGTGGCAAGAGATGTGATCGATGGTCTGTTTATCTTTGCAGTGAGTGCACGCGGTTGAATCTGCAATTCTACGCCAATCCGCCATACGATGGCTATGAGAGTTAGCAGTTGCTACGCCGGCCCACATTGCGTAACGTGGTACAATATCCGGGATGACGATTATGACGGCAATAACCTCTGCCCGAGTTCAACTACAAACATTCTGTCGCATATTACCGGTACTAACTTATGCTAGCTAACTGTTGACTAATGCGGTTAGTGTTAGTTCGCTATCCACTTTTGTAGCCCCAACATTATATTCCGTTACACTTAGCCGAATGAAAAGTCTGCAGTTTTTCATCTTCGTTATTGTTCCAGGAAGGATTGGTTAGTCCAACTCACAGGATAAAGCCAATGCAGATCTCAGAGAAGTCGGAAGGTGAAGTTGTTCCCCATGAGATTCACGAGATTGAACACAAAAACATGCTGGACAAAACCCTTACCTACAGAAGCAACGGTAGGATATTCCTGTAATACAACGTATCAAGAGCAACGTGACAAATGTCTCATTTTCTACAAAACTGAATACTTGTAGCACACGGCACATGCGATTTTAATGTCTGATGGAGAAACGGCGAGCAAAGATTAGGCAAAGTTCCTGCTTTCAAAATGTTTTCCCCTAATTTTTTGAAGTTGTGCACGATGCTCACTATCACTAAGTCGTAAAACGTCATACCAGCGACATGCCCTGAATTCTTTGTCAAGAGTGCAAGAGTGGGAGATAAAGGGATTACTAAAGTTATCACGTGCCATCGTTCACGTACTACTAATTTATAATGACTTACTGACACGTTGCGATAATTCAGACATGCGAATGCCTATAAAAGAATACCCACATTGTGAATTTGAAACTTCTGAACTGTTTGACATACCTGGAGGAAACTAATCCAAAAGCTAACACTGGTTTGAGCAGCGGAACTTAAAACGAGGGACAAAAAAGAAGACACAAGGACGTCGCTGTACTAACAACTGAAATTTTATTTCGATGCTGTGCCAGTATATCATGTCCGTAGCCTTATGTTGTCGGCTATATTGTTATGCCCGGAATATACGCTCAAACAAAAATCTGTTCACCACAATGATGTGCTGCAGGGCAAACAATGACAAGGAGGAAGAAACCTGTGGAAAGAGGCACCATACGCAATACGCGCCACGCAAGCAAGCTGTCGTGTATCGCGTCCCCTTATCATGCGGCCGGGCTTACATCGGCCAAACTGGTCGATGCCTTAATGAGCGGACAAGAGAACATGCTGCCTCACTGAAGACAACAGCACCTTGTGGACACCTATAGCAGCTCATTGCAGGGACTGCGCATGCCAGGCATATCTCGATTAAGCCTCCGTCATAGCGAAAGGAAGCAACAAACTCAAGCGCGAGATAAAAGAAGCCCTAGAGATCGAGAAGGAAGGTAGCACGTGCGTAAGTGCGGCGTCAGTGGTTCTGATAAGGAAAACTTTCATTTCTCTCTGGCGTGTGAAAAACTAGTTCGTGGAAATGACACCAGGCGCCAATCACTGTTAGATACTGGTTCTGACTGTGCGCTGGCTATTTATATAGCCGCGCACATAGGAATAAAATTTCAGTTGTTAGTACAGCGACGTCCTTGTATGTCTTCTTTTTTGTCCCTCGTTTGAAGTTCTGCTGCTCAAAACAGTGTTAGTTATGAAACAACTAGCTTCGGCATATACAGTTTTAATCCCGCAGTGTTTTCAACCCTATAGATGAAGCAGGCCCCCAGCATACTTCACAAAGGGCGAGCAATATAACATGACAATCACCGTACTGACGCTTGAGGCATCATTTATACAACGGAAATGACGTCCATGGCAAAGTTCATTGGAATAACGTAAAAATGTATTTAATAGAAATGTTGTTCGTCATGCTGTTGCAAAGGGAGGTCTACCTCCCTCTTTCACAAAATCGTCATCACTATGCCAAAGTTATTGCTGCGAATTCATCAATTCTTTACGTAGTCAACGAACCGCATCGATTACCGCTGTGTATACGCCGCAGGAATAAGGACAGGTGAGACACCAGCTAACAAATTGAAAATTGAATTCTTAGTGAATATCGTCTGGATATTTCAGTACTCATGTGTTAATCAGCCATGTGTCGATGCTGTGCCAGCATATTACGTCCGTAGCCTTATGTTGTCGGCTATATTGTTATGCCCGAAATACACGCTCACACAAAAATCTGTTACCCACAAAACAGCGTTGCAAAGAGAGTCACGGAATCGGCTTATGTTGAACAGTCTTCCGTTAACCGAGCAGAGGTCGGTAACGTTAGAGGATAGTCTAAGGACAAACATTCTTCTGTGTCGTAAATAGCTCTTTCTCTAGGGAGACGATGTACGTTGAACTACATATTGTACCACTCATCAATTTTTTCATGTGCACTCGAGCTCTGCGTGTATCTAACAAATGCGCTTTACATTACAGCCTCAGATGTCATTCCACGTGAACGACTGTTGCCGCGTAGGGTCAACGTTCCTGCGCTCATCGTCATAGAAGTGTTCGTTGTTTTAGACACGTGGCATCACCGCCACTTCAAGAGCACAAAGCATGCGCTTTGGTACCTATGCGTCATGATCAACGCCGTGAGTCTACTTTGTTATATTCACGTATGGCCCTACGTGCAGGAGTGTATGATGCCAGCATTCGCATCACGAATGTGTATTACGCGGCTATTCTCGAATGTTCTACATGCTACAAGACGGGTCGAGTTTGAGATGTATGATGTGAATCCGTATAGAAGGCAATTTCACACGGGCAATTATATTTGTCGTACATAATTTTGCTGTAAAAACATGAGGCTTGACTTTGCACGTTTGGTGTTCTGAAATATTTAAAAGAACACATTCGAAAAAAATATATTGCTATTTACAAATGCACGAATGGCCTTTCGGTGCGAAGACCGCACTGAGTAGCATATTTTTTTATTGGTTATTGGGACGTTTTCTATATTCGTACGCTCGTACACAATGGCGCCGGCGGGAGAGTGGGAGGGGTGAAATAAGTACTTGCCCCCCCCCGCCCCCCGCCACCCTGCGCAATGCAACACGGCTTCGCCTCCCCCAAGACAAAATCCTGCCGACGCCCATGCTCGTACATTTTTAAATTGAACTTAAAGTAGAACGTCTAGTACACAGGGTCGCTATGAGTTAGAGGATATACAACTTGATCACAGACACGGAGCTTCACTAAGGAAATTTCAGAAATGACATGCTTCCGTGCGTACTATGTTAGCAGGTGGGTTCACTTACAGCCTGAAATAAGGCCTCTAGATAGTACGCAATGACTTTGTCGCTGTTTTCATTGTGAAAATATTTTATAACGCCCACGCATGTTTAATTATAGTATGGCCAGGTAAACGTATTCGCTTAAAAATTAACTTGAGTGTCCTTACCATTTGCTCCTAGTACCTTTAATGAGTTCTATGAACCACCACAGCTGTTATTCGAAAAATATTTTACGTTAATATAAGGTAACGATGTCATTTATAACGGCTCATCGCATATGTATTATACCAGGTGTCACATGGGCACTTTTGATCGCGATCAACGCGAATCCGGATTGGACTTCTTCATCGTGATCAATAAGCTAATCACTGCTACACGGTCGAGCCTAATCAGGATCGAGTTTGGAGCAGACGACAGCCAAATCGCGATCACGGAACTAGATTGCAATGCGCAGATCGCGGTCGTCCTGATCCCAGTCGAGCTTGATTACGATTGGAAATGACCGTGTAGCAGCACCAGATCCAGATTGAGCCTAATACGGATCAGCCCTGATCGCGATCATGTGCCCCTGTGACGCGGGTATTACACTCTTCGCAAACACACAGCTTTACAGTGCATCATTTCCTATTGAATTTTTTTCACTCATTTTTTTTGTAGTTCTTTAGCTCCCTTTTAGAAAAAAAAAATAAACTAAAAAAAACCGGTCTAGTCGCTTACTATTTATACATGCGCTAATTTTTCATTCTTTACTCTTTTTGCTTAGGCGAACATTAGGTACCGAGATGCGTCAAATCCAGGGGTACGACTTCTTCTTACCGGTGTGGAGAAAGCTGTGGTAAGATGACTCATCATGACCTACGTTCTTTGTAGCACTCCGAAGTTGAAGACCCTGAAGCTTTTTCTCTTTCACCTGCGTCAACAGCAAGAAAACTACGTTGTGTCACCCCAAAATGATCAAGGCTATCTCTTCGACGACGGAACGATACCAAAGTTCAGATTGCACGCTGTCTCGCAAAAGGCCGCGTACGGTCACCCAGATGCTGTCTATCTCATGACCGGGTACCTCTCTTTTCATCCAACGAAATTTGTCGCAGAAGATGCATTTTTTTAAAGTGCACTGTGCGTAACGCCTACTGTTTTTTTATGCAGGCGCAACGTGTTTACATTTTACCAGGGCAAAATTACTGACGCCGGTTTAGGTGAGTGTCAGGTCAAAACCAGTTGTTCAATACTTGATGGTTGTTAACCCTTTATTTGATAAGGGTCACACAAAATAATCACAATATTCTCATACGTCACGCAAACAGCACATAAACTCGTATGTTGCCAGCGAATGTCTGAAAGCATCGGATTTATGTATGCTACTAACCAAGTTCCAATACTGCAAATGTGGGCCTGGTCATTCACGTGCCTTTCCCAGAAGTATATTTGTTATAATACGCCGGATAATGCGATATGAAAAAAAAAATGGAGAAGATGCACACATGTGCTAATTGAAATGATTTGTTCACGAGGCATTGGTATATCATTGCATATTCAGACATCATTGGGCTACATATTACACGAGCGCAAACCATTGCAAAACGAGATGCTGCTGGACAGATGTGTACAATCGACACCTCACTGCACGTTGTTTACCGTAATGCTGCCCAGCCACGAACACTGCGAAAGAGAACAGTGACCATTACTTTCAACAAACATTTTTATGTGCGTCACATTCTTTGAAGCACATTGTGCTGCCCTTGTAGTGCTCCTCAAAAAAAAAAAAAAAAACTAAAATGATCTGCATCATCTTTGTATCATCGGTTTTCGAACTAAAATAGAATTTGATTTGGCTTTTATTGCTTAAAAATGTCTAGTGTATACAGCTGAAGAAATGTAGGCCATGCTGCACAGCTTTTTCTGTGTTAGTGTTCTTGTTTAACAACCACTGAGTAACATCTTAGTAAACGTCGCCTTAACAGGTGCTCAGAATAAGTTCATGTGAAAAATTCCAGCACTTCATAACTAAAAGATCTAAAACGCTTTGTTGGCACCACCTAACCTAGGAGGTGGTGTCAACATGTTTATTTCAACTGGTTCAAAAAGCACGCCTTCCACGCCACTGAAGTTTGAGAACACGGGAAATTATAGCGCTCCACTATGGCAGGGTACCAGTTTCTTAAGCTATTTCAAGGGCAATTTGAGCCTGAAAAAATGATCACAGTTAACGAAGATGGCGATAACGACACGTCATGTTCGAGAATTTAGGGTCCAGTTTCGTGATTAGCAGACACATACATATTCATTAAATCATAAAAAAATCACGAACAAAAATTTGCCTGCCAACGTTAATTCAATGTCTTGTGCAATGCCAAATGCAGATTTTATTGATTTCTTCTTGTGGGGAGCTTTGATTTCTTTGCGTAGGTACACTGCCACACAAAAATTGACAGTACGATGATGGATAGATATTATAAAGATGGAGACAAAGTAATTTTTCACACTTTCAGTGGAGGTCCTGACGAAATCGTACCCTTGGACATTTTACAAAACAAATGCGCTGCCGAAGCTAGAACTTCGTTGACTACTTTATCATATGTATATTGTGCTTATGACTCTCATTCTAGGTATCGGTTACGTCTGCGGTGTCTGCACAGGGTTCTACGTAGCATTAGGAGAAGACAATCCGGGACTTTTCAGCGGAACGCACACCTTCACCCACGAGATGGCCCACCTGTGAGACAACCCTCTTTTTATCGACCTTGGTTGTTTCGTGCAGTCGAATTCCAATATAAAGAACGCGGATGAAGCCATTTCCTCTAAACCGAAAACGCGAAACGTGAATTCAGTCCTTGCTTCTTTTCGTCAATGAAGTTAGTGCATGCGTTATAACTATGGACTTAAATTGCGCAAGATGAGGACAGAGAAGAGGCTTGAGACACAAGTGTGTTCTCGTCTTGAGCGCTTTTAGTTTCTATCATCTATTACCAACATGCCCAAACAGTCACCTTAGTGAACGTTATAGCGTGCACGTCTCAAAAGTTACTTTAGTTCGCATAAACAAGCCCAGATGTAGACCTTTTCAACAGAGAGTAGCATCCCCTCCTTTCTGAACTGTTGCACGGGGCTACAAAAGCTGATGACACAGCCTCGGCAATGCATTTTTGGGGTGTCACGCATATTAACGACAGCTCAGAGGGGATTATGGCGGCGCCAAGGAAGCCTTCGGTGACAAGGTGGATACCGAATGGCACGATATTCGAACATTTTTTGTGTGTGTGTGAGAATAAGCCTTCTCGAGATATCCGGGTTTAACTCTATTGGGCAATAAAATAAAGCGTAACCCTAGATAAATTTACTGGAATTTGTGTGGACACTCAGCTTGGCTAGCATCCGCCCTTACCAAGCTATATGAACGGCATTTTGAACCCCTTATTCAGTATGTACTCGTGCGCACTGAGGCCTTATACATACACACGTTAGAAGTGCTTGCCGTGAAAAAGCGCGCGTGATTCGTCCGTCCGTAACACAACACCAAGTTGGAGATCCCGCTAATATAATGTAATACTGAGGAGGGGCGGTGGGTCAACCATACTTTGCGTGTTCGTGAGCGCATTTGTATGTGCGCATACACATGCAAAACAGAAAATTTAATTTTCTGTTTGCATGTGTATTTTAGTAATTATTTTTTTTCTTAGGGTTTAACGTTCCCAAACCACGATATGATTATGAGCGACGCTGTAGTGGAGGGCTCCGGAAATTTCGACAACCTGGGGTTCTTTAACGTGCACCTAAATCTAAACACACGGGCCTCAAGCATTTTCACCTCCATCGAAAAATGAGCCCGACACGGCCGGGATAAGATCCCGCGACCTCGGGTCAGCAGTCGAGCATCATAACCATTAGACCACCGTGGCAGGTCCCTGAATAGTAACTAAATTACATTACTAATTACTTCCCTGAAATTTCTTAAAATGCAATTACATTACATTACAGAATTACAGCTGAGCGAATGTAATGACTTTGCATTACTACAGTAGAAACCCACTGATGCATTTTTGAAGATACCGTCAGAAATTATCGTAAGAGCCTGGAAACGGAAGAGCCGAGAAACAGGAAAAACGAAAAAAATTATTTAGTGGTACACAATTTGATTTAAATGCTTACACTAGAAAAAAACCGCGCAACGTTGTCTTGTGCTCATGCGCGAGCAGCATGAAAACTTTTTCGAGCACTTGCAGTGTCATATCCTTTTAATAAATCTATTTCCACCACGGCTGACACCTGGAAAGCGATCACTTTTGGCGATAGGCCTTCGCGAGGTTGTCGCCGGGTGCGTCGGCGTCTCCGAGAGATAATGTAGCACTCTTGGCATAGTGTCGGACCACCGTGGCTCGTCGTAGACGGTCGAACGCCTCGCGAAAGTACCCCCGAAAGCGGTGGTCTAAGAAAATTACTTCTGCTCCACCAAATCCTAAATTTGGTCACTGGTGCACACACTGGCGCACTCAGCCACGATCTAGTCGACGGATCGAAACGCGAAGCTGGGAACGGCGTCATCCACGATTGGGGTTGCGCACTTCGCAACGCATCAGACGGGAACGGACCGACAGTTACGAAGTAACAGCAGAGTTCCAAATACATTGGTTCCTACGGGAGCTAAAGCCGGGACCGGTGGAAAACTACGTAACAGCCGGGAAAACGTAACAGTGAAGAACGTAACAACGGGGATCCCAGTGTGTTATGGTAATGAAATTGCTTTTAAATTAATTACTTTAACAGAAGTTCATCATTCATGCACTATGTCACACTTTATTCACGCACATATACATCGAAATCTCAGATCTTTCTTGAACTTCCCATGTTTGAGCTCTGGCACTGAGATGGGCTTGTCTGTGTTACTTTTCTTTAATTGTTTGGTCAATTTTATATGCCATAAGAAAAGCGGACAGGCTATATTTAGTCAAGATTAGAGATCAGCAATGAGTAATTTTCTTGAAATTACTCGCTTCAAGTGATTCATTACATTGCTAAGCTACCAGCCCCCAAAAGTAATTCATTACATTATTCACTTCAGCGAAAAGGGATCTACCCCTGTCACACTAGATGTGTTAATGAAGGAAATACGATGACTTTAAAGGGCTCGTTTTTCTTTGTTAAACACAATTCTAGTGAGAACTAACAGACAATAATGCCAAGGAAAGTATAGGAAATGTTATTTGTAGTAATTAAGATATAAATGTGAAGAAAGTGGACGAAAAGATAACTTGCCGCCGGCAGGGACCGATCACTTTGCTATCTTTATACACTGGAGACGGCCGGAGAGAAACCCGCCGGCGAGCAATCTCGGAGGCCACGCTATTTGTTTACACTACGGCCGACAGTGCCAGCGGCCAGACGCCACTGAGGTGGAGAGTAAAAAGATTTTGCCACATCCTTGCGTACACCTGTTCTCGTTAAAATGACAGATGCCTTAAAAAAACATCGCAGTTTCGCCGCAACGGCGAAGCAATGAATGCGACAGCAATAAATTGGAATGTAACGCGAAGAACGGAAAGCAGCTCAAAATTGCCGGCGCGTCGCTCGAGCCCAAAGGACGCACGAAAAGAACGCACACAGGACGAGCGCGAACTATCATGCGTCACAGCTCTACACTTGAAGCGCACTGCTCAAACATAAAGCAGGAAGCACGAAACGAACGAACAGGTACACACAGGACGAGCGCGAACTAACTGTCACAGCTGCTACTTATTTCTGTTTGAACAGCGCGCTCCTTTCGAAAACGCGGCCGCTGCAGCGAGCGAAGTGACCTTCGTACGCTCTGTGACTTCAGCGCGGACACTGCGGGGAAAGCACAAGACATACGACCCCTCGCTCCACCCCCCCGGCCGCCCCCTCCCTTCCTCGAGATAAGCGCACGAAGGCGACCACGCCATGTAGGGCGAAGAGCAACGGCGTTTGCAGGAGCGGGGCGACGATCTTTAAACTGCGCCATCTATGTAGTGACTAAGAAAGCATGCTGAAGTAAGTGGTGTATATATATAGCTCGCCGTTAGCAGACAGAAAGACGGTAGCGTTGGTGGCGTAACCGTCTAACGCCGCACGCTGGAAAGCGAGAGGTCTTGGGGCTTTTATATATATATATATATATATATATATATATATATATATATATATATATATATATATATATTATATATATATATATATATATATATATATATATATACGGCGCATGATAGCGGCGCCGGCAAAATCAGCCGAGACTGTCCATATAACTGCTATCGCAATAAAAGCAACATTAATAGCGAGTTTGCATGAATGCGTGTCAAATTGGGAATGCTGAATGCCACATTTGAAGTAGTCCCTGGGGCACACAGTGTACAATCGGTTCAACTGCGACGGCGAATGTGTTTTTCGAATTCATTCGATTTTAGTGACATTAAATGTAGCTGTGTAGCAGCCGCATAATGTCATTATATGCGAATGCCATTCCATTCGAATGACATTAAAACGTCCAGTGTGACAGAGGTAGGATGTCGTTACTGTAATTTCATTACTTCCAAGTTTGCTCTTACTCTACACCAGCAGTACAGTTAGCACTGGTTGAAGTCGGCTAATGTTGGCCGACTCATGGCTAATCTAGGCTAGTGTTACCACACGTTAGTTAATTGATGCAAGTAAAATAACCCTTAGGCACTAACTACAATTCTATAACAAGGAGCTTTCGTAAAATTTCAATCATCTTTAAGTCCCGTTTTGTCCTTACGTAGCGCATGGTGGCCAACTAGGATAAGCGTAGCTGTCTGTCTTTCCTTTCCCTTTGTCGTGATCATGTCCGTTATTTAGCCTAGGTGCAAAGCACGACGGAGACGGCCCGAGCGTGGATATGCCAGGACATCCTGGCGCAAAGCAGTGCTCGTGGAATCTGGGGCATATTATGAGCTACATTAACAATGGCCCTTCTCACCACCGGTTTTCATCTTGCACCTTGGCACAGATTAGCTTCGTTCTTAGGTAAGTCATAGAGAAATAATGGGTAAGTACTGTAATAAGGCGAAAGCCCTATATGGCTTATGAGAAGCAGTCCCTCGGTGAAAAGCCGATGCGCGGTGCAAAAAATTCAAAGCCAGTTCCACCCCTAGTGAAACTTTATGAACTGGCAAGCATTGACTGGCCTATGTTTCCCCTGTGTTTATCTGCTCTTTCGCGTTCTCTTGTGTTTATCGCTTTTTTCTACTCCTTTGTGTTTTTTTTTTCATGTGATTATGTTATATCTTCTACCATTTTCTGCTCATTTCTTATGATTATCTCACTTCTTTTGCGATTATATATTTTCTTTTCTGTGGACTCCTTTCTACTGTTTGCTGCTGCGAGCGCGGTGCGTCCAACTCTCGACGCTGGCATTTGGCTGCCGCATTGCTGGCTCGGACAGACGAATCAGCCCTTCGGCGACGCTGGCGTTCACGGGCAAGTGCGCGCTGGCGTTCCAAACGTGCAGCCTGCTTGACGTACGTATACCCAATGCGGGACCTGCGTGACACCAATGCGAGACACGAGACGACGACATGGCGGTCGCTTAAACTTCTCTGCAGTTAAAAATCCCATGGCCTGTCACATGTGGCTGGGGCCACGCGAGCTACGCGCTCACTTCGTCTTCACGGCGTTTGCGTGATTAAATAAATAAAACGCGCTAATATCACGTGATCGCGTAAGCTGCGCGTTGACTTCGTCTTTACGGCTTTCATGTAAAAAAGGGAAATTAAAAAAAAAACATGGCTGATCCCTCTGTCATAGGAATTGGTACAACACGAAAGTGAAACGTGTCGTTACAGACGTAGTTGAGCGTTTGTTGGGCATTCTTTCGCCGCAAGGGCGAAGGAATGAATGCTTTAGCAACAAATTGTAATGTCACGCGAAGAACGGCAAGCAGCTCGAAACTTGCAACGCGCTGCTGGAGCAGAAAGGAGGCATGGAAAGTACACAGGATGAGCACGAACTAACAACTGTCACAGCTCGACAGTTAAAGCGCGCTGTTCAAACGCAAAGCAGGACACGCGAAACGAACGCAGAAGTATACAAAGGATGAGCGCGAACTAACTGTCACAGTTGTAACTTATTTGTGTGTGAGGAGCGCGCTCCTTTCGCAAACACACCCGCCGCAGTGAGCGAAGTGACCTTCGTGCTCTCTGTAACTTCAACGCAAACTTGCCGCGAGAGCACAAGACGTACAAATCACACCCCACCACGAGATAAGCATGCGCGCACGAGCGACCACGCCCTGTGGAGGCGCGCGCGCATCGCAACGTGCGGGGCGACGACCTTTAAAGCGCGCCCTTCGAGCAGTTCGCGTCATCTCGCTAGTGATAACGAAAACACACTGAAGTGCCACCGATATCTGAGTATATATATATACATAGAGATATATATATATATATAAATAATATAATAAATGTATATAAATAGCTCGTCGTTAGTATGCTGAAGAACGTGTCGTCTGGCCGAGTCGATTCGCACTGCGGAGCGAGGGGCGAGGGGGCGTAGGTTCGACTCCCGGCGACAGACCTTTTTCTTCTAGTTTTTTTCTTTGCCATTTGTTAGTGTATATTTTACAACGTCATATCCGTGACGGAAATACGTCAGTGGAGCCGTAGTGGACCCCGGCAAAAACACTTTCGTGTTAAAAAGAGGCAAAGCGGCGTTCCCGTGATATAGTGTGCACGGTAAAATAGCCATACTGGATGGTTTCTACCTTCTGCCTCATTCTCAGTTATGCCAACCCCCACGCAGGGTAACAAACTACAAATTTACTTAGCTAACCTTCGATCGTCTCTGTACAATTTTCTTTCCTGTTATTCACCTGCAATATAACGCTTGTCCTGTTTCTTACACCATTTAGTATATTCAAATAATGTAAGAACAATTGTGCCACCCATAGATAATTGGCTTAACTTTTCTATAAAAAAAGTTTCACCTCATCTAAATTAGTGCTTGCAGTTGTGTGCACCTGTGCCTCTGTGATTATTGATGTGTGTGCGTGTGTCTTTGTGCTAACTGTTCTTTTTCGTGGACTGTTTGTCTGAAAATTTTTAGTACTACAAAGCGACGACCTTTTTGCACCTGTTTGTCATTGATCTGTTTCTGGCTTTTTTCTGACTTCAGCCGAGCAGGTGAAAAGTGCTGGAAGGTTCTATCGGAAGGGACTTACGTGAGAAACGTATACCCGGGAATGGCAGTAACATTTCAACAATTCTGTGCGGTCTTGCCTTATGACAAAGAAAACTCCACGTACGACTACGCCACTGTAAGGAAGTGCGTTAGTGAAGATCGCGTATATTTGTAAAATGATGCAGCCTCTTTGAAGTGCCTCGCATGAGCAGTCTTGTCTCTCATTTTCTACATCTAGGTCAACCAAGCAACTTGCAGAGTGCGCTGCTATTTCTACAAAAAGTACTGGTATCAAGGATATAACGGTATGGAAAGTGTCAGAGCAAATTTTAACTACGATGAAGATGCACTGGACTATATGCCATGTGGAGACAATCACGTAAGTTATACCAGCCTATCTTTTTTAATTGATTATTTCACTGCTTTGCACATAACTAGGACTCATCTTAAATCTTGTTGGTATCTGAGCTCTTCAACCACACCAGTTGTTAAACTGAGATCCGTAAACCCAGACATGTCCATGGACGAATTTGCGGAGGATAGCAAAACGACGCGCCACCTGGGAGTGACCGCAGAATTCGCACCACATCGCTGCAGTCTTCGTTGTCATTGTGCGTGCTTCTCAGGGATGAGTTAGGCGAATTACTTCCAAGAACTATTGAAGAGTGGTGTGGCCGCGATGTGAACTATAAAAAAGTAAACCGCATGGATAAACCCGCTGTGCGCGTCGTAAATGATGCGATCTTCTTCAACGCATAGTGCAACAAAGGTGCCATTTATTAGTTTTTGTTTTTGCCTACAGGTGGCGCTGTGATCAGCAAACATTCGCTCGTATAGACCCCTAACAATTACATCGGTGCTATACAGGTTGGCGATGCAGGCAGTAAAATTAAAAATAGAAGCGTGGGTAGAACAAAATGATATTTTGGGAGAACTTCAGAATGGATTTCGAATCGACAGGCGGTTAGACGATAATCTGTTTGTTCTTACCCAGTGTATAGAAATATCTAAAATAGAAAACAGGCCCTTATACGTAGCTTATCTAGATATCACCGGGGCGTATGACAACGTTAATCAGGAAATTTTGTGGGATATATTGAAGGAAGTGGGCATAGGTGACGAGTGTGTACAGCTTTTGAGAGAAATATACCGAGAAAATACAGTTTGTATAGAATGGGAAGGAATAAGTAGCAAGGACAGCGTTGAAATTAGCAAGGGGCTGAGACAGGGATGCCCTTTGTCCCCGCTGTTATTCATGCTGTACATGGCGAGGATGGAAAAAGCGCTAGAAGGTAGCAACATTGGATTTAATTTGTCACACAAACAGGTCGGAGCGATGGTTGAGCAGAAGCTTCCAGGTCTATTTTATGCTGATGATATTGTCTTATTTGCGGACAGTCAAGATGATATACAGCGACTGGCAGATATATGCGGAAGGGAGTGTGAGGCTCTAGGACTAGGATTTAGTGCAACAAAATGTGGATTGATGATATTCAATGATCACGGAGACCATACGGTCTTAATACAGGGCCAAAAAATACCGAGGGTAAGCGAGTACAAGTACCTCGGAGTATGGGTAAATGAGGGGGATAGATATATGGAGGTACAAGAGAAAGCATCGGTAGCAAAGGGAAAGAGGAATGCTGCAATTATGAAGCACAGAGCTTATGGGGATACAATAGGTACGAGGTGCTTCGAGGGCTGTGGAAGGGTGTGATGGTTCCGGGGCTTACATTTGGGAACTCAGTGGTGTGCATGAAGTCAGAGGTGCAATCAGGAATGGATGTAAATCAAAGGACGGTGGGCCGCCTCGCCTTGGGCGCTCACGGGAAGACGACAAATGAGGCGGTGAAGGGTGATATGGGATGGACAGGCTTTGAAGTGAGGGAAGCGCAGAGCAAAATGAGATCGAAGAGAGGCTGAGGAAAATGAAGAAGAGTAGATGGGCAGAGAAGGTTTTCAGGTATTTGTATAGAAAAAGCGTTGACACGCAGTGGAGAAAAAGAACTAGGAGGCTCACCAGTAAATATACGGCTGGCAGTGCGGGCGATATGACAACAAGGAGCATTAAGCGGAAGGTCAGAGAGGCGGAGAAGACTTATTGGATGACAGCGATGGAAAAGAAGCCGGCTCTGAGTAACTACCGAAAAGGAAAAAACGAAATAAGGAGGGAAAGGTTTTATGATAATTCAAGGGGAAGCGCTTTGCTGTTTGAAGCAAGGTCGGGCTGCCTGAGAACGCGTAGTTATAAAGCGAGATTCAGTAACGAAGAAGAACTATGTACATGCTGTGGGGGAACTAAGGAAACGATGGAACATGTACTGATTGAATGTGGCGATATTCACCCAGGTATACGTGTGGGCACGAGTCTACATGAAGCCTTGGGTTTTAGGGACCACAATGGAAAGCTGAACACGCCCGCGATAGAAATAAGTAAGAGACGGTTAGAGTATTGGTGGCAGAAAAGTAGAGATAAAGTACAAAAATAAATAATTGGGGAAAAAAGGTTATTCTGCCTTAAGAGGCAGAGAGATGGACTGTGAATTTATATTTTTTGTTATAATAACATAGATTTAATCAATGTAGATAAGGCATTAGGACAACATGAAACAAGGAAGTTTTTTTTTCTTTTTTTATCCTTCGAGCCTGGTGGCAGACATGTCACCGCCCCGTTATAAAGGGGACGCTCATAGCATCCATCCATCCATTATGTCAAATAGACTTCAAGCAGGGAAAAATAGCCAAAAGGAGCTTACCTGTTGGTGGCTAAAATCAAGACAGGAGTGAAATTTCGTATATCACTGCGCAGAGTTACTAGTTCACTATGAGTTCCCGCTAGGCGGCGTGAGCCGCCGCCCGATCCATCGATCCATCTATCCATCTGTGACATCAGACAATGACGTGCTCTGTCATCATCGATGAGCTCTGTCATCCTGACAGAGCTCATCGCTGTACTCCTACGATACCGGCGTCATATCAGATTAACGTCTGCGGTTGCAGTGTTGGCACCGCTTTTATAGTAGTCCAATAAACATTACATTTGTATTCCTATGATTCAGCAAGCTATATTGAAGCATTGCTCCGACCCCGTTGGAATACATTCACAAAAGTTACGTGCGATATTCACATGATTGCACCATAAAGTTCACCTAGTTTCGATAATACTGACGTATGTACTCTAACGTGAGGGCTGACGGTACGTCACGCCATAAGTTATCGTTTAAACCCCAGTGTTGTCGACGTGCCTGGTAAGCCCACGATGTGCACATATCTACTACACTTACAAAAAAAGTCACAGTTTAACCGCAACGGCGAAGCAATGAACGCGATAGCAATAAATTGGAATGTAACGCGAAGAACGGAAAGCAGCTCGAAATTGCCAGCGCGTCGCTCGAGCCCAAAGGACGCACGAAAAGAACGCACACAGGACGAGCGCGAACTATCATGCGCCACAGCTCGACACTTGAAGCGCACTGCTCAAACATAAAGCAGGACGCACGAAACGAACGAACAGATACACACAGGACGAGCGCGAACTAACTGTCACAGTTGTTACTTATTTCTGTTTGAACAGCGCGCTCCTTTTGCAAACGCGGCCGCCGCAGCGAGCGAAGTGACCTTCGTACGCTCTGTGACTTCAGCGCGGAAATCGCGGGGAAAGCACAAGACATACGACCCCCCGCTCCACCCCCCCGGCCGCCCCCTCCCTTCCTCGAGATAAGCGCACGAAGGCGACCACGCCATGTAGGGCGAAGAGCAACGGCGTTTGCAGGAGCGGGGCGACGATTTTTAAAGCTCGCCACGCGCCCACCTCGCACCATCTTTGTAGTGACTAAGAAAGCATGCTGAAGTAAATGGTGTATATAAATAGCTCGGCGTTAGCAGGCACAAAGACGGTACTGTTGGTGGCGTAACCGTCTAACGCCGTACGCTGGAAAAAGGTCGCCCGTTCGATTCCGCGCGTCGGAAAGTTTTTCTGAAATATTTTTCTTTGTGGCTTTTATATATATATATATATATATATATATATATATATACGGTACATGACGGCGGCGATGGCGAAAATCAGCCGAGACTGTCCATATAATTGCTCTCGCAATTAACCACGTCGTCGATTCACCTCGTAACGCTTGGCTCAAAGCCATAAAATACAGCATAGAAGTTCACGCTGCCTGCTTCGCATAAATACTTATGTTTGCTGTGGTGGAATGAAAGCGCGAAAATTTTTTCTAAGCCGATTTCTGCCGAGTAGCCAGCTTACAAAATCACAGATAACTGTCCTGCGAAAAAAAAAAGTGTTAATTTATTACATTTACACATGTGCCCACACGTTACAATATCTTGCTTAGAACTGAGTAACCCCATATGAATTCGGCAACTTTTTTTTTTTACCTTATAGCTGTCTTGTCACCGCTTCCTCGCCAACGGCGTTTCATTTCTTGCTTTGGCCGTAAGCTCTTAGTCATGTTCCGGATAATGCGGTAGATATTGTGGGCGGGGAATTACGGAGTCGCCCTCTATCGGGCGCGCATCTCTAGCGTGCGAGGTAGGATAACGCCGGCGTGCTCCTCATATGTTTGGCTGTCGGCGCTCTATGAAAACACCACGGAGAAGCCTTCCTCGTTATTTCTGTGAATGCTTTCAAAACGAGGGAAGGCTTTGCAGTCAAAATAATAATTTTGGACTAAAAGAAAAGCGCAGAATCGTTTAGTGGTACTATTTGTTTACAGAATATGTATACAGTGAGCGCGTGCACATTGCGCGCGGTCGCCGCGTTCGGATATCCTCAGACAAGCTTCTTGCGTGAAAGGCGAACTATGTATCTGAGGGCGAATTATGTGATGTACACTATTCTATTGGTCTTTATGTATAAATAATTGAGGCATGCCAGAATGAAGCCACAATGAAGCAATGCGCGGCCGTAGCATTACACAAGTAGCCGTTGTTTCATAGGCGTTATCAAAGCTTTTCGAAAATATATTTCTTAAGAGCTTCAAGGAAATTGTCGCCTTCGGCGACTTGTGCGTACTTTCAGCAAGATTCATTTTTTTCTTGTAATTTCTTCGACGTTTCATTATCATATTTACTGAAGTGGCGTCGCACTCAAGGTTTATCGGTCTCCTCAGCAAGCAATTTCCCGCTGCTCTTTTTTTTAAGCTAGCACATTCATTGGTTGGAGCTAAGGCAAACATGAGCTAAGGCAAACATAGCCGTGCTATCGCTTCCTTTCCATTCGACTGAACTTGCCAATATCTATAGAACAAAACGTGCACAGCAAAGCTTAAGACCGTAGCTTTCGCGGCTGCTGTTAGAGGGAGAAGCAGTACACGAGGCGAAAAACGTGGCATCGGGCAACGCGAAGGTGAACAAATTTTGCATAACAACGTTCACTGGACAAGTTGTTCAGTGAACACAAGGACCCGTATGAGCTAGGAATCGCAGTGAATAACAAAGTGTTATTGCACCAAGTAGCTGCAAAGCGGTGTAAAAGAACGGTGTAGAGACTGATAAGTAAAGTTTTATTGCGCAACATTTTTTGGTATGTTCTGCAGCAATATTGGTGGTAAAATCGAGTATGTAACGAAAAAGGCGCGGTACCTTTCCGACAAAATTATATACGCCTCCGTACAAAACAAACAAAGTTGGGATGGGCAAACTTGAATTTGGGAGTGAACCTAATTTTGGGCTTGATATGGAGGTGGGCAACATATGGACCAGCTTGCAGGAGAGATGCGTCGTTAGCCGGCCAGCGTACATAAGCAAGCGCATCAGCGAGCGCTTTCTGCTACTCACCGAGCATCGCAGCCCCACGCCGAAGCAGAAAAAAATCTTCCTCGTGGAAGTGCTGGCGGCACGCGCGTGTTGTAGGTGATGGCTGCTTACAATTTCTAAGTTTCAATATCCAAGCTTCTCACGCAGCTTCTTACCCGCAGGGCTCATGTGAAGGCTGATACCAGGCTCCGTTTAGTACGTCATGCACGGTGGTACCGAGTGCTAACCTACAGTATAAGACGCCTTTAACGACAGCGGCTGCGTATTGCGATGTTTTCAAGTATTGTCAAGCGCACAGCCGAAGCGGGCAAACTCCCCATTTAACCAATATTTACAGAGCAGGTGGCAATCTAAAATTTCGTTTTCAGCGCGCGCCGGTGTTCCCGCAGCAGACGACGTAACCGCTGATCCTGGCTAGTACGTCACGCCGATGGTGGCACCAGCTTTTGCAGTGGTGGCCCTCGCGCCCAATATTCAGAAAAGTATGCACGAAAAGCATTTGTTTCCTGGCTATATCTAGCAATTTACGCGGGACATGATTACGAGTCATTGTTCGGAGATATCGCTTTCAGTGCATGCTAATAGGCTAGTTGTGAAAAGGCGAATAAGTAGACGCTTCAGTCATTGGACACGCCAGATTTTACGCCACGCAGAGCGAGGCTATCGCCGAAAGTGGCCGTCTCGGAATACTGCCCCTTAATTTGGCGTTCTTTGGCCAGACCTTATATTTGCGCCATGAAGCAACACACATCATGATTGTGCATACGTGATTACACTTTTGTATTGGAATTGTCACTAAAACCTTTACAAGACTAGTTGCGAGAGTTCAGAGGAAGACAGATACTAGAACTGAGAAGATACTGTTTAGCAAAGAATGTCACTGAGGTCAAGGTTTTGGCAGGTTGCCTTGTCGAAACGTTGGCTCCAGTGACATTCTTTGCTTGACAATATCTTATCAAGACTATAATATTCGGCGTCTGTTACCTCACGCGATACTTGCGCGACTCGCACATTTTATTGCGATAACAATTAGATGGACACCCTCGGACGGGCTTTTCCCATCACCGTCATGCTCCGTATAAAGTCCAAATTGATAACATTGCCCGCGCATCAACGCGCGAGAGCTGGCGACGAACTCGGCTGAAGCAGAGGTGATACAAGCCGGCCATCTCCGTCGCACGAAGGGTGCATGAGATAACATCATCCTGCGTGCGAGGCGTGCCGTCGATTGCCCCTCCAGCAGAGAGGAAAGACCCGACCCGTCTTTCGTAGGGCGAAGGAGCATGCAGGGTGTCTACCAAGTTGACATTTCTAAATTCCCCGAGTTTTCCAGGTTTTCCCGGAGTGTTTTTGCTAAAATTCCCTGAGTGAAACAGAGCTTTGTTCTATGTCAAGATGGGTAGAGAGCATATCGCTCGGTGATGTCACTCTCTAATACGCACGTTAGAAAATGAAAACGACTTAATCCCATTTGAATAGTACATAGAACCGATAAACCTCAATATAGCGAAGTTGGTAAAAGCGGCAACTCACTTCGTTATATCGAAACTTCGTTAAACTGAAATTCGACCTTTCATGCAAGGCATAGTTACTGAAGGATTAATCCTAAACTGAAAATGCCACAAGAATGCTAGACTAATATGGCAACATGAAAAAACTTTTTTTTATTTTTTTGCGTGAAAAAAAAGTCAATTTTGTTGAGCCTGAGATGCAGCAATCACAGTTAGATGCCTTGCCAGAGTGTCACATGTAAAGACGAAACAAATGCGGGTTTAATGCACTGTGGAATTGCGCTTGTTCTGCTGCTGCGGGTTGTTGTCAAATCCTCGCGCGTTGCCCAGAGCAATGCAACGCCTTTGCTATCATGTTGCCCAACCGAACCATTTGCTCACCACGAACGCACAACATCGAAAACCATCCCACGTAAGAAAAAAAGTCACAGTTTCACCGCGAGAGCAAAATAATAAATCCGATAGCAACAAAGAGGAATTTTATACAGGAAACGCAGCCGCTGCACTGAGAAGTGCCTTATCTATGGCTCAGGGGCGGATTCAGGTACATAATGGGGGCAGGTGGGGTACAAAGGCTGAAGCCACCGCTCAGCAGAGCATTTTGGTGGGTCACGCATATTTACAACAGCCCAGAGGGGATTATGGCGGTGCCTAAGAAGCCTTCGTTGTAAATGTGCATAGGGAAGCAGGAAAGGTAGAGCGATGAGAGAGGTACAGAGAGCAGGGACAAGATTCTCTTTACCCCTTTTGGACAGTGGCAGGCAAAGCAACCTGACAAAGGGGGCAAACTCAACAGGCAGCCTGACAAAGGAGATGGACGACAGGCACTGGAGGGAGGGGGCGGGGACTGGCTCTGGGAGGGGGGGGGGCGATCGCCGCTACCGCCCCCCCCCTGGAATCTACCGCTGCTATGGCTTCAACGGAAGTTTTGCAATTAGAGCACAACACCTACAAAGGTATGAGCCGTCTGCTGATCCCCCTCTAATGATACCGCGGCGCACGCGACCACGCCCGCTGGTACGCACTTCCTGTCTGACTCACGCAGCCCCCCCCCCTCCTCCCCAACCCTCCGGCTGCTATCTTTATGTGCCCATCGCGCGAATGAGACGGTCGGCTCGTTTCATCTCTGCTTAAGCCACGTTCCTCGGGAGCGCTCGCGCACTTTCACTCGCACATGAAGCATACGACGCGCAGGGTGATGTAATCGCGATTTGGACTTGATAAGGAAGATCATGGCGAAGGCAAAAAATTCGCGTCAGAGTGTCTATATAATTGCTATCGCAAAAAGAAAGCAATATAGCTGCGGGCTAAGATCGCATGAAAGCACGGCAACAGCCTGAATTACGGCACATCCGATTATGGTGGAAACGTTACTGTTTTCCGACATCGCGCGCCGAATCGAGCAAGTGGGACCCGTGCCGGTGTCGCGAATTTCGGTCGCCGCTATGCCTTGGCTCTGAACAGTTTTGTAATTCGGCTTTGTAGCAAACATCCACGTGGTGTGGCTGGTAATTGCCAGCTGCAGCCCCCCAAAATTTCAGTCGACTGCCTAAAGCTTGTTTCAGCAGTGCCCTCATCGGGAATAAAAAGAAAGAAAAAAGCTATCACTTGCTGTGAATGGGCCCTTTAGTTACGCTAGCTCTCACCTGGAAATTTATTCTATTCTTCACGGAGTCCTAAATAGCATCTTTAAAGCTAGGGATCAGAGCGAGTGAGCTCTCCGATAACAGCCAACAAGCGTCGTCTCTTTTTTCGCCGATCGGGATGGCTTGCCAGCAGGGGCGTAGCCAGAAATATTTTTCGGGGGGGGGGGGGAGGTTCAACCATATTTTATGTATATTCATGCGTGCGTTTGTATGTGCGCGTGTATATATACGCAAGCAAAACTGAAAAATTTCGGGAGGGGGGGAGGTTTGAACCCCCCAACACCCCCCTCCCCTTGGCTACGCCCCTGCTTGCCAGATACGAGCCTTGTCGAAGACAGCCGCTTCCTGCGCGATCGCGATCGCTTGCAAGATAACTCAAGCTCGTTACATCTACTGCTACCGCTTCTACAACTAATCATGCTTCTTACTTGACACGCGGCGATAACAAAAACATCGGGCGCTAATGCACAGCACGCGCGAGAAAGATTACAGAACTACACCGCGTACTCACAGAACACCCTGACAACATTGCGCGATACGATGTGTCGTGGTTCGCGGTTCCCGCATGCCACGCGTTAGCCGGATTCTCTCCCGCTTTACCGCTCCGAAAGCGATGACAGCATCGAGGTGCGCCACTTCCCCGCCGCCGCAGCGGCCGTTTGATTTGAAAAATGCGTTCACAAAATATCGAGCAAGCGCTACCGCGACTTTGGTCACCTTTCAATAAAGTTACTGTGGATTTTCCCTGATGGGAGCACAATTTCCCTGAATTTTCCCTGAGAATTTCCAGACTACCTAAATTCCCTGAGAATTCCCGGTTTTCCCGGTCGGTAGACACCCTGGCATGAAGTGACGCCGGAGGAGAGGGGGGAGGGGGGAGGGGGGGGGCTAGGCCGTTGGAGCAGCAACTGCAAAATTTGATCACAAGGGCGTGTGCGCTATCCTGGCAGACATCACAAACGGCTCGTATGTCCTTCTACGTGCTGCGCCCTCACCGCTTCGTGTTGAGACGACAGACAGCACAAAAACCGCTTCTCTATTGGGAGCGGCCGTATATCCTTAAACCAGCGTTTTGTAAAGTTACGCGGCATCTGATTTAAAAGAATTAGCTGCCAGCCTTACTTCGTATAACATTACAATTTGTTGCTATCGCATTCATTGCTTCGCCCTAGCGGCGAAACTGATTTTTTCCCCGTATAAATGACATGTAGAAGCAATTTTTTTACGATGAGACCATGAGACAAGTTCCTGTCTGTCCTCCAGGTTTGCATTCGAGGAGTGTGCCAAGAGAAAAAAGATTTCCCAAGAGACGAACGGATAACCACAAGCACCGATGAGTCCACTGAAGTCACAGAGACGACCACAACGAAACCACCAACAAGACCTACAAGAAGGAGAATGTTCGCGTGGCGGCACAGGAACAGGAACTAAGCACATGCACAGAATAAATGGCGTTCCATGGACATGTGCAATTTAATGAAACAAGGTTGTCTTGCACAGTTTTCTTCGGTGCACATCGGCAGAAAAATCGCAAATGTAATCGCGGTTTTAATTTCCTGCACATTTCTTTACGGTATTCTTACGCGGATAGTTTTCAAGCACACTTCAGCTTGATACAGTATCCCCAGGAGTGAACAAAGAAAAGTAAACAGATTGAAGAGCTTGCATTTTTAGACATAAGAATATAAAGCCACCAGACAACGACTCCAAGAAAAGGATAGGGGCAGTATTTGTAGTTTTAATATATGTGCAGTAACTATAAAACAAAGGGATATCGAAGCTGACAAAAACAACTCGCCTTACGGAACTAAATCCACAACCTTCGCAAAACGTGAAGGGTCCCAAGGGTTACAGACACACAAATACCATGAAAAATGGGCAACACTTACTGCCGTAGCACAAATGGTAAAAGGCGGTACATGACATAGCTTTACCACCACCTTTGAGGAACGTCTTAAAAGGATGTCGCGATCCGATTTTGGTAAATGGGGAGTTTTCTATCCCATGATTTTTAACCACCGCTTGAGAGTTTATTACCGCGTGACTGCTTCGGCGGCCAATGACCGGGAGCGGCCAATGAGCGCCGCTCCCAGTTCGAGTGAATGTACGTGAAGACCACAATTGTTTTTTTTTAAAGATTGGTATCGCATTGTCGCGCCTCATTGTTGACCCTCAGCCTGCACACTTTCACTGGAACTGGGAGCCGCAGAAACACAACGAGCGAGAAAAGCAGTCGTAACGAATGGGCTTGGTTGAAGAAAAAAAAAGAAAGAAAACCTCGCTGGAAAGCCGTCTTGCAGATTTTTCCAAATCGTCGGCGTATGTTGGCCCTCAAGAGGAAGGTATATAACAGCTGCATCTTACCGGTAATTACCTACGGAGCAGAAACCTGGATACTTACAAAGAGGGTTCAACTTAATATGAGGAAGACGCAGCGGGCGATGGAAAGGAAAATGATAGGTGTAACCTTAAGAGACAGGAAGAGAGCAGAGTGGGTCAGGGAACAAACGGGGGTTAAGGACATCATAGTTGAAATCAAGAAGAAGAAATGGATATGGGCCGGGCACGTAGCACGACGGCAGGATAACCGGTGGTCATGAAGGGTAACTGACTGGATTCCAAGAGATGGCAAACGCGTGAGGGGGAGACAGAAAATTAGGTGGGTAGATGAGATTAAGAAGTTTGTAGGTATAACGTGGCAGCAGAAAGCACAGGACCGGGTTGATTGGCGGAACATGGGAGAGGCCTTTGCCCTGCAGTGGGCGTAGACAGGCTGATGATGATGATGATGTTGTCTAGTGGCCCTGGAGACAGGCAAGTGTAAAAAGCTCGCTCTGCGAACAGCCACGTATACGTAGATCTCCTAGAGAGAGAGAGAGATAAAAGCGAAGGAAAGGCAGGGAGGTTAACCAGGCTGTACCCGGTTTGCTACCCTACACGAGGGGAGGGGGAAGGGGAGAAAAAAGAATAGAGAGAGCGAGGAGGAAAGAGGGAACAAGTAATACGAGCACACAGATCAATGTTCACTGCATACACACAGACAGTCACAACGGAGAAATATTTGACATCGGTTCCTCTGCGAGATGGTAAAAAAGGCTTGCAAGGACTGGCTCCAAGGAATCGAGAACTTGCAGAGCGCATTGAGCTGACGGAGTTGTCATTCCGTTGAGGAGAGTGCGCATCGTGGTCGAGAGACACCTCAACACAGCGAGGACTTGTAGGTTCTTGTTGTGGCAATCATCTGTGGACGATGAAGCACACTGCGGGGCATTCTGCATCGGCTCTTTGAGAGTGCGCAGTGGTGGCAGCGAGGGCCACGCGACATCCGCCGCCGCTTTCAAAGCTTCTGCGTCTTTCCGGCTCTCCAATTGTGATGCATTGGGCGGTGGTGGTGGCGGCAGTGGTGGTAGCTGTCGCTTCAGGGAAGTCTGACGATCTGTCGGAGTAGGAGATCGCGTTGTCCGTCCAGATTGGGTAGCAGTAGTTTTAGACCTTCGTCGCCGACGCGAGCGTCGTTGTCTACTTCTAATCACATCAGCAGCCTCTTTGTGCGTCGAGCCGTCCCGCACCATCTGTTTCATGACGCTCCATTCTTTTTTCACTAACGGACAGTCCCTTGATGAGGCTTCGTGTGATCCATGGCAGTTGGTACATTTCAGGGCAGTTGCTCGGCAGGATTCCGCATTGTGTGGCTCTGCACAGCGGGGGCAAATCGCCACGTTCCTGCAAACTCCGCTGACATGACCCATTTTTTGACATTTACGGCACTGGAGTGGTCTTGGTGTAAACGGACGGGCCACGTGACGAAAGTGTCCCACCTTCACGTGGGATGGCAATATGTCACCTTTGAAGACAATCTTTACGCAACGCGAGTTGCCAAGACGTGAGACTTGCACGATGTTGCTATGGTCACTAACTCCCTTGATGAGCATTGGAAGGTCGGCACAAGGAATGGAGATGTCGACATCATATATTACACCTACCACCATGTCCTTGTTAAGTGGAAGGTGAGCTCGAACCTTGATACCGTCGAAGTCTGTGACCCTGGTCAGAGCAAGCAGAGATGCCTGGTGTATAACGTCGATAGCCAAGACATTTTTGCGGGGGTTGACTCGAACATCTTTGATTTCATTTGGAGCCAGAGACTCGAGCTTCCTTGAAATGGTCTGCCGATTCAGGTGTCTCAGATTGTCCGATGGCGTAACAGGCACAAATAAGACGGTGTAGTTCAATGAAGCCTCCTTCGGCTTCACAGTCGATGCGGTTGAAGCTGGTGAAGCACCCATAGATCTTCGTTTTGGTTTACGACTATAAACAGGCGTGAATTCATCGTCGGAATCGTCACTGCTTGCCGAATACAGTTCGGTGGACTCACTGTCGGCGTCGCTGAGTTCGCTGTTCCGTTTCCTCGAGGGACCCGCCGACGGCGGAGGCATGCCTGGAGGGTGTGAAGGCTAGTTGCGTTGTCTGGATATGCGCCGATGGCAAGGTCAACTAGCGCCGGCGTCCAGCTGTGCGCAGGGGCTGAATTTCACGTGTTTCTTCCATCATCGCGTGACCGCGCACATACGAGCGCAAGCCTCCTAGCCTGGACGCCGTGGATACCTAGCTTCTGTGAGGTGAGGTGAAATGAACTTTATTTGGTCCTTGAAAACCCCGATCAGGCATCCCTCGAAGTGGGGTCCGCCGCAGTTGCTTGCCGCGCTCACGCCGCTACTAGAAGACCGTGGCCCTCCGCCCGTTCGAAGGCCTCCTGGACTGCTGACAGCTGGACCGAGAGCTCACGGTCGTCAGGAGCCCTGCCGAATTTGCGAAGAGCTACGAAAAACACTGCCAGCGGTAACAAAATCAAGAGCGTGCAAGCACAGGCACTACGTGTCTGCCTCGGTCTACCACGAAGCACCTCAACAGCCGGAACAGTTATATTGGCTCGGGACCATCCGGTTACGACCTACGTCACAACCGACGCGCTGACAGCGCATGTTCGACATATTTCACGGATGGTGTCGAGCCATCTGCCGTACCTGCCAGAACAACGACCACAGGCGTCGTTCTCCAACGTCGTCAGCTCTCACCGCGCTTTGCTACCATCGGGTTTCACCCCCTCGGCGCGTTCGCCATCCGCCTTGTGGTGCTTACGTCAACCCGAAGTGCGCCTTTCAGTCCTAGGAATCAGAAACAAGAAAGACCTTTCTACCTTGGCCTTGAAACAAGCAGCTCTGGACTGTTCGCATACCTTTTATGCTGACAGAATTCACGTATTCACGGATGGCTCTACCACCCAGGCCAGCTCCACCGGTGCCACCGTCATCCCATCACGACACATCAACCTCACTTACAAACTTTATCACGTGAGCACATCGACTGGTTCGGAGCTTGTTGCCCTGCGAGGTGCCGTCGATTATATCAAGCAACAACCGGCTGAGCGATGGGCAGTATTCTGCGACTCAAAGGCGGCTCTACAATGTCTTTCGTCGGCACTTCGTCGCGGATCGTACGAACAACTTGTCTGAGAGATACGAGAAATGCTGCACTAGGCAACTGAAAAAGGACACACCGTTGTGTTTCAGTGGATACCAAGTCACTGCGGTATCTCCGGCAACGACCTCGCCGATGAAGCTGCCAGAAAAGTACATGTAGAGACGAACCTTGTTTCTATACCGTTATCTAGGATTGATGCGGCTCGATACCTAAGTAAGCTGGCGCAGAACATGACACTGCAAAAGTGGCAAACATCACAGTTCACACACCATCGACTGTATTCTCTCGACCCATCTCTATGACTGCGGCTACTACCTGGTCTTTCCCGGGAGGAAGATACAGTGTTGTGCCGCCTGCGTCTGGGTGTAGCATTCACCAACGCCTACTCATTTAAGATAGAGATGGCCGACAACGCCGAGTGCAACGACTGTGCCGTTGAGAAAACTATTGAGCACCTTCTGTGTTACTGCCCGACATACGCAAACGAGAGGCTTCACCTCAGCACTGCACTAAATCAAACGAACGGAAGCGCTTTCACTGTCGCGAAAATATTGGGACCATGGGGCTGCCCATCACAGTTCCGAAAGGCAACGAAAGCGCTGTTGCGTTTTCTCAAGGATGCCGGACTGATTCGCCGTTTGTGATGTCAAACGCGGAACTGTTACGTCGGCTGTTACGTCTCTCCTCCTCTCTAACTTTCCTTCCCCCTCCCCCAGTGCAGGGTAGCCTACCGGGCTCAGCCCTGGTTAACCTCCCCGCCTTTCTTTTATTCTTATTCTCTCTCTTGTATAACAATGTTTCTCCAGTCCCTTTCCTAACATCTTTGAGATGGCTGCTAAGAATTTACGTTAATATATTGAAAACTCAATTTTGCTATTGTACTAAGCAGTAAGCAGAATTTTTGTTACTGTAAACTCCAAGCACGCGCAGATTATTATATATTTGTTCTCAACGTCGCCTTGACATAACAGTAAACTTAAGTAGAATATAAGTCTCTAAACAGTAGCAGAAATGATGCAGACATCTAAAAGAAAGAATAAAGCAGAGATCTCGAGCTTACCTTGCCAGCACGTTAAAGACATATTGCCGTAAGCAGAACCGAAAAAAGCAATATAGAGACGTAGGTAATGTGTGGGATGGAAAAGAACAGCTTAGATAGAACTTGTGCTCACAATCCAATTATGATTTTGAAAACTCATTGAATCAAAGAAAAAGAGACGTATACGCCAGGATATCTTCTATTAAACAAATGCTTGTTCTGTTAGATCCAGCATCGGTACCAGTGGTACTATAGCTGTTCGAATCTCGTTTGCATATAAATCAATCTCATTGCATGTAAGGCAAACTTGCATCGACGAGGTCATTCAAATCGCCAATGTGTGAAAGCCACAAGACGCAAAGCAACCCCTTTTCTTGGTTTCTTCAGACTTCGTAACGAAGCTCAACGCCATAGAAACTTCGATAACGACAATACAGCGGCATCAGAATTTGCGCAAAAGACACTGCACGCATTGGAATACGTGGCATAGAACAGTGGCTACAGGGTCGTAGCCAGAAATTCTTTTCGGGGGGGGGGGGGGTTTCAACCATACTTTATGTACGTTCGTGCGTGCGTTTGTACGTGTGCGTGTATATATACGCAAGCAAAACTGAAAAATTTCGGGGGGGGGGGGGGGTTGAACTCCCCTCCCCTCCCCCCTCCCCCAGTGGCTACGTCCCTGAGTGGCCTAGAGCCAAGTGCCATAGCACTGACACAAATAAAAATAAAAGAAAAAGAATCCGTGAAAACAAAATGTCCTCTGGGCGCAGACGTTCGCGCGTTTGTCTGTCGAGACGACGCGAGCGCCAACACGTGGCTCTGCTCCCTCAATAGGGACGCTGAGAGCTCATCCCTGCCCTCGCTGGAAAACTCTGGTGTAAAGATAAAATAATGTCACTGTCTTTAGTTTAATCTAGAGGCTTAGTGGGAGCAGTATCGGCTTGAGGAGCGCAGTTCAACCAACGTTTATTATTTCGCATCGTGGTGTTGCGATCACAATATCTTGTATCTTAAGATACACGATACATTCTTCAATGTATCGAACATACAGATAGTGATACACGTCTCGCGAGACGTATCGCGATACAGATACAATATACCCAAATAGTATCTAAGATAGTATCGAAGATACATGTATCTTCGATACTGTCCAGCACTGATTGCCTGCTGCAAATCACGCCTTCACAACTGGTACATTTTAAAAGTACTTCAACTTGGGCCAGTTGGTATGGCCAACGGCTCTGCTGGTATGGCATGAAGGGCAATGGGGCGCTGCAGAAGTGCACACAGACAAAAATCCCACGGTCCCTTATGCACTTGCCTAAGACGACTAAAAGACGAACGCCATCTTGTTCTTCTCCCATTTCTTCTCAATCGATTGTATTGATTACCCACCAGGAAACCTTTATGCACCAAGCATGTTTTTGTACTGCATCCGGGTGGTAAGACATTGCAAGCTTTCTGCACCTCAGGTTGTTTTGCAGTGCCTCCGGGATCGGCCCACCTTTGATCGAGCGAAGATGTGTTGACGTCATCACGCTAGGTCACGTTATGTGACGTCGCGGTGATGTAACAATTTGTGTGAGCTGTGACGTCATGACGACATCCTCACAAAATGATATTTTGCACCACTCGTGTTGATGTCCACGCCACGGACGGTCACTTTTTGCGTCTGATGAGGCATCTAAGGCTTTGACCTCAATAACCACAAAAACACAAACCGGACACAGACATTGCGGCTTCGTTTCGTGTTCTTGTCATTATTATTTTGTGTACACGTCTGCAGCGCACCATTTTTCCTTCAGGGTAACTTCAAGGGGCCCTGCAATCCTTTTTCAGCATGGTCAGAAAACGCTGCCGATCGGTAGTCGAGGCTCATGGGAAAACGCGAGCCAAACATTATAACGCAGCACACGGCCTGGAATTTGCAGTTAATGTTCAGTCAGGTAGACATAATTCCCTCGTCTTTCTGCAAATGATGCCATATACCCAAATTCATGGTCATTGGCTGATTTTAGCATCGTGAGTTGCGTAGTTACTGAGGCCGCCGCGGGACACGTGCCCGCTCGCGCGCACGCGATCACACTGAAAGTAAGCCGCGCGTTCGAAAAAAAAATGTGCTCAAGGACACGACGCACGCGTGACGTAACTTCTTTTCCCCGCGCCACGCCTCCCTGCTTAGCTTCCAGCGCGCTCATCAGAACGAGAGAAGAGAGAAAGTAATTGCAGCGTGCGACAAATCTCTGCAACTCCACTCCTACTTGACGGATTCTAAAAATTTTTGCGGTGGTAGATTCGTGAGGCAATAAACTCTTTTCTCCTCATCATCAACACCTTCACTCTTTCCCACCCCCTCCCTTTTCCTAACGCTGAGTAGCAGGCCAGAAAATTGATTCAGGCCGACGTCTCAGATTTTCTGTTACGATAAACCTTTCTCTCTCTCTTCTTTTAATGAAGCCATTCGATGGTTACTTGGAAGAGTGTTGCACCCCCTTTAAGCGTCCTTTTGCGGGCCCATTCGAATCTACAAGCTTACGAACGAAACAGCTGCCACGTCTCCATTGCATGTGTTTAAACGAAATATCGACATTTTACCTTAACTTTATAATTTCATGCTGTTCATGTGGGGTAAGTGTACGCCAACAGATGTCACAGATGCCAGCAGGAGCCGCATTGGCCTTAAGTGATAGTGTCACCCGTAGCTTTCGTTTCACGTGAGCGCTGCGTGTGCGAAATTTTTGGGCCAACCTGAATCAATCGCTCTGACCACAAACCGAAACCTTTAGTCTGTCGATTGTTTGCCGCGATATTTGACAGATCCTGCTTGAAGGTTCTTAGTACAGTTGATAATCAGCTGCTGTCAATCATCGGTGGAGGGGAAACTATTCTTTGTATTCGCAAGAGGAGCAGTTTATGATTGCAGGACCGACCATGTATACGTGTAAGTGACGTCACAGCGCTGGAAAGACGGGACTTGAAAGGCGATATGACATTTTTCTCTCTCGTCTTTCCAGAGCTATGGCATCATTTAAATCAAAAAGCCAACTAGCAATCTGTACATGTATGCGCAATACGCGATATCTTTTCTGCAGAGAAACAAAGGACTTAACAAACACTGTAACGAAGTTTTCCAATGATGGATGATTTTTGAAAAGCCGAGCTTAATTTCTTCACTTAAGGTTAGTTGGCGTGCTGACGGACAAAGTGTAAGCAAGACCTCCTTTCTTGAATTTTGCACGGCGCCAGGAGTGCCCGCTTCAGTAAGGTAAAAAAAAAAACAGCCAGGCCTGCGCTGAAACCGCAGCACAGTCACAGCGAAAGCTGGAAGAGCGGCGTTGTAAGCTCACTTGGGGCTACAATACAAGTACACTAAAAGGTACCCACTACGCCATAAATCACAATTTTTGTGAAGTTGGGAAGCATCTACTAAACCATTATTCGTCATTCTGCGGAGAAGCGAAGCACCAGCTACACCTCTGTAAGGCATTATGTGCACTTTGTTGACGCGACGACTGATGACGATGAAGAATTATGGCTCATCCCTTTGTAATGGGTTGGAAGCTTTAAACGGCCCACCAGTAATGTAATTTGCATTGGGTGACGCCCGCTCGCTATTTCCCTCTCCCGTCATGCTGTATAACATACGTTGACGTGGAGAGAGACGGGGGGGGGGGGGTGGGGGGGGAAGAACTTTACTGAGACCCCGGGGAAATAGATCATGCGCTTATGGGCTTCCTTGGCGACCAATACAAGTGCACTTGCGAGGAACCCACTACGCTCTGAATAATTGTAATTGTTGAGAAGTAGGGCAGCAGGCACTGTGCCATTTTTCCTCATTTTACGGAGAGCCGTGGTACCTGCTAAACGCATGTAAGGCATTATGCGCACTTTGTTGATGCTGTGCCTGATGACGACGAAGTATTATGGCAGATCCCTTTGTAATGGGTTGGAAGCATTTCACAACCTACTCGTCGCGCAATTCGCATTGTGTGACGCCTGGTTACAGAATTCGCATTGTGCGACGCTTGGTGCTTATTTTACTCTTCTACTACGCTATATTGCATATGCTAATGTGGTTCCTTCCCGACATGAAGCCTGTATAGGACCTTTTTGCAAAGCAGTTTCAAGCACCGGCATGGCTCAGAGGTTGAATACTGGGCTCCCACGCAGAGGGCCCAGGTTCGAACCTCGTTCCATCCTGGAGTTTTTTTTTCTTATTTCGAGCGATACTGGTTACGGACACCGGCGGCGGCGGCGGCGGCGGCGGCGGCGGACAACTACGGCGCCAAAAACGGCCGGTGAAATGATCTCATAACAGCTTTCGCTGTAAAAAAAAAAATGAATGGTAGTCCCGTAGACGTTAATTAATAGTTGGGGTTTAACTCCCAAAACCACAATATGATTATGAGGGACACCGCAGTGAAGGCCTCCGGAAATTTCGACCACCTGGTGTGCTTTAACGTGCACCTAAATCTAACTACACGGGACTCAAGCACTTTCGCCTCCATAGTAAATGCAGCCGCCGCGGCCGGGATCCGATCCCGCGACCTGCGGTTCAGTAGACGAGCATTATAACTACTAGGCCAGCGTGGCGGGTACCCCGTAAACGTTAATCTGGTTGAACGCCTGGCTTGCAACTCCAGGTTTTGGGTGATGGGTGGAGCATATGCAATGACCTATATACAGACAAATAACAGCCCTACACTCACACACGCGATTTTTTTGTATGCCCACTTCTTTCTAACTCCCTATCTAGCGAAGGGTAGCAAACCGGACGCATGTCTGGTTCACCTTCCTGCCTTTTTTTCCACTTCCTTCACACACACACACACACACACACACACACACACACACACACACACACACACACACACACACACACACACACACACCTATATATATATATATATATATATATATATATATATATATATATATATAGAAATGAAGGAGTGGCTCTACGAGTGGGGCTGGCTAAATCTCCCAGAGATTAAGCGCACATAAATACCCTACAAAGTGGACGAGGGAGCGCCCTCCGTCGTAGCCCTATTGGTAGAGCGTCGGACGCGTAATTCGAAGGTTGTGGCTTCAGATCCCACAGATGGAAATGGTGATTTTTCGTGAACTTTAATTCCATCCGATTTAAGTCAAAATCATTACGCTACAGTCAGGGGCGTAGCCAGAAATTTTTTTCGGGGGGGGGGGGGTTTAACCATACTTTATGTATGTTCGTGCGTGTGTTTGTATGTGTGCGTGTATATATACGCAAGCAAAACTGAAAAATTTCGGGGGGGGGGGTGGTTTGAACCCCCCTCCCCCTTGGCTACGCCCCTGGCTACAGTTAAAGAAACAGCAAATAGTGATTCCGTTTGAGGAATTCGTCAGTTTTCCTGAGGCGGCCATTTGTAGCTTTAGTAAGCGCCATTTTTGACTGAAATAACGAATTGTATGGGACTACTTTTTTCGTAACACGCACGAGTGATTGACGTCACCAGCTAACCCGCATTAAAACAACGGGCCTTTGACAAAGATAGGTACACGCATAGAAACGTCGGTCAGCCTGTCTGAGGCAGCTGTTCCTCTTCCTTTACCCTCCCCTAAAGTCTATTGTTTTAACTTAAATAGCCCATTGTGATTCCATCTGTCAGCTTCCACCTTACTGTGGCACATACAAACTGTAGATTGGAACTGTTTGAATTAAGGAACAACCCTGTCGTCGTTTCACGTCTCGCGTCTGTGTCACGCACGTCCCACATTTGATACACATAAGCCGAGCTGACTGCACGTTTGGAACGCTAGCGTAGCCGAAGGGCTAATTCGTCTGTCCGAGCCAGCGAAGCGACAGCGAAACGCCAGCGTCGGGTGTTAGACAAAGATCTACGTCTACGGAAGAGAGAAGCGGAGGCGAAAGTCCAGCACTGGTAGTTAGACAGTAGAAAAGAGACTATAGAGAGAAAAGAGACCATCAGCTTTGCTATTTCGACGGCTTTCATGGAGCGGAGCTTGCTGCATTTTTTTTAATGCCATGGGATATCGCTTTTAGAGTGATCTATAATAAGGAAGAAGATAAAACATATGATTGATCAAACATCTTGTGTACTTTGCTACCACTGCGACAAAAGTAATGAGGAAGTTTTCTACCCAAAGGCTGCCGTGACTCGACAATGGCAGTGATGAATCTGTTCGGACTACCATGACATACGCCATTATAGGGTCATTTCCCATGCCAACGCTTTAACACAATTAAGACACCAACGCCAGGGTTTCAGAGGGCAACTAGACACCGTTTAATTATTATTTGGTATTGTACGTGTCATTTTTCGAGAAAAATAAAGGCAACTGACCATATTTTCCTAGAAACGATGACACTTCGGCACTTGTTCTCATTCAGCGAGCCAACTTACAGTCAAAAACCTTAACTCAGCACTTCATCAAGAAAAAAGAAGCATAAACCAAGAAGCGTTCTTCTTAAGGTACAGTGATGCCGTAATTTTTACTGCCACGTCATATAAAAATCATTAGTTAAGCGAGTTGAACGGAATAAACATTTCCACGTAAAGCACATTAGGTCTTTATTTCACTCACACAAGCGATAGTATTAAGCGCCATGGATGTACCTTTGCGTTCGCATTTAGAGGTACCTTGTGCAATGCGTGCTGTGAATGTAAAGAAACAAATATTTGTTAAACAACTTCCGTATGTCAAACACGAAAAGAGCATGATTTCGAAGCTTTTAGTGACCCTTATAGACAGATGATTGAGTTGAAGCTTCCCCTTAGCGTCTCCGTACTCTGATTAGACTTTTTGTTGTTGCCGCTTTGTTCTTATATGACCTGAACATATAAGGAAAGGTGTTCGAGTAATGATAACAAAATTTATGCATATTGAAGTCCTACACACACACTTTCGCTAAAATGCTGTGTACGCAGATTAACGTTTCGCGCGTACGTGTTAACTGACGGATAGGTGAGGACATCCGGCTTAGAATGACACGACCTCAGCTTGTCCGTTACTAACAACGTAGATAAATGGTTGCTGGCCGGTTATAAATGGCTCTGTAGTTAGGACGTAGCGTTCATGACATGATACAAGGAAGCATGGGAACTTTTTCGTCGGTGAAAGGAAGCGCACTGTCTTTCGCCTGCTTTTCCGCTGTCGTGATGTACTTCATCGCAGGTGAGGAAGACTTATTCACTTAGAATAACAGAGAGCTGAGCTAGTTGGTAAGTATTCATTCTAAAAAGACAGGGCGTGCAAACACGGACACAAGAAAAAAGTCAGGACACCACACCACGTAGTACAGACGGGCCGCTCACTTAGAATAACAGAGAGCTGAGCTAGTTGGTAAGTATTCATTCTAAAAAGACAGGGCGTGCAAACACGGACACAAGAAAAAAGTCAGGACACCACACCACGTAGTACAGACGGGCCGCTGCATTAACCAGTGATTATTCGAACATAAAAGATCACTAACCGGAGGCTCACCTTCTAATCTATCGTTACATTGTCGAGAGTGTAAATGCACGCCACAATTCAATGAATGCGCAGTTTTGTGCCGACATAAGAATGAAGAAACGCGTCTGATGATTGAGGCATGGCATATCGAGAATAGTGGTAGCGCATGCGTGAGCCAACCATCGATTAACTTGCATAAAGACGAAATCAAATGCCTTAACAGTTATCTTCCACGTAGGCCCCCACGCGTGTCGGATTGATAGGTTCGCCTATTGCATGGGCATGCGCAGATAAGTTTTCGTACCTTCTTTCTTTTCCACCGTTGTGCATCTATTCAGTTGTTAGTTGGCGTTTGTGTTGTCCTGACTTCTTTCTTGTGTCCGTGTTTGCACGCCCTGTCTTTTTAGAATGAACTTGTTCACTATTAGCGAAGATTATTGTTGCCTTTAGGGGAAGCACTGAAGCGCTCGTAAACTTCTCTATGACTACAACGCTCAAAAACTTCAGTTGTGGAAGGTTATATTACAATAACATAGACCTGAACCACTTGGTAAGTATTCATTCTAAAAGACAGTGAGTGCAAACACGGACACAAGAAATAAGTCAGGGCTTCTTTCTTTTGTCCGTGTGTGTGGCAATAGCCCTCTTCACTATGCAGATGGCCATTGCCACACTGCGTGGGATCATCACTCAGGAAATCTTTTGAGCACAAGATTCGGGATAGCTTCGTATAGAAGTTGGCTCGGCTATCCAAAGCCGGTTACTCTCATGCGATCATTGCGTCTGCGGCGGTTTCCCCGCACTGCAAGCTTGAAGCAGGGGCGCTGGAAAAAGAGGCTACAGCTGGTGAGCGGAGTGGCCTATGGCCGACAGTCGTGCGTTATGTGCAGGAGATGAGACACATTTTGAAAAAAAAGAAAGAAAACGTGGCTCACAGGTATGATGTACCTCTTGTATTTTCCGCACCCAGCAAGATTGCCCAACTGTACCTCAGCATCATGGGCACCTCTAAGACTGGCTGCCAAGTCAAGCGCACCAACCGTTACATTCGATGTGCGACAGGTGTGGTGTATGGATTACCCCTAACCTGTGGGAAGTCCTATGTAGGACAAACCGGCAGATGCGTAAATGACCGCATGCGAGAACAGGGGAACAATTTAAAGAAGGATTTTATTGCGCACCTTTCAGCGTATTGCAAAACCTGCTCTTGTGAGCCGAGATTCCATCATGTGAGGATCATTGGCATAAGTAAAGTAAAAATTTGCAGTGGCATAGCTCGGCTATGCCAGGCAGGGGCGTAGCCAGGGGGGGGGGGGGGTTGGGGGGGTTCAACCCCCCCCCCCCCGAAATTTTTCAGTTTTGCTTGCGTATATATACACGCACACATACAAACGCGCGCACGAACGTACATAAAGTATGGTTGAACCCCCCCCCCCCCCCCCCCCCCCCCCCCCGAAAAAAATTTCTGGCTACGCCTCTGATGCCAGGATATACGTAGCGTTAGCTAAGGTTCTGCTGATTATTCCTAGGTTTCCTAGTTGTCAAGCTTCTCCGCTTTTCTGCGCCGCTTAGCAGCATTTGCGCTCTCCTTCTCCATGGCTCTACCACACTGGCAAACGCCAACCAGCCGGTCTGACAACTGGCTAACCTCCCAGTCCTTCCGTTTTTCTTTTCCTCCTCCTCCTCCTTCTCCTCCTCCCCGCTATATGTATACCCACCCTGATACGTCTGCGTATGCGCGCAAAATGAGAGGCGCTATCAAGCGGCTCCGGCACAGCATCAGACGGACACTGTGCAACGGAGGCGCACAGCTGGGCACTCGCCGGCGCCACTGCGTCTGCCGCGGCCATGACGTCACTCCTCTGGAATGCGTCGACCGGCGAGGGGCGCGCGGCGTCAGCGGCTCGTGTGCGCCGTGTGATGTAACAGCTCCTCGCGCACGCGCAGCACGGCTCTCGGATTGCTACGCGAACTGCTCCACCTCGGCCAGTGTAGCTAACGCTACAAAACGGTGCCTAAACTACTGGGGGCGTTCCACATAAAACAGAAAAAATTGATTGTGTCAGTCAAACGTCCGTTTCATTGCATGACGCGAAACACAATTTCTTTAAGTCTGTGGTCTGATACCCATCCCGCCCCCATGATACCCCCCCCCCCCGTGCGATGATGAACATGCGTCTGCGCACTGGGAATGGTGTATATATATATATATATATATATATATATATATATATATATATATATATATATATATATATATATATATATATATATATATATATATATATATATATATATATATGTATATATATATATATATATATATATATATATATATATATATAGTGCCATGGGATATTGCTTTTAGAGTGATTTATAATAAGGAAGAAGATAAAACACATCATTGATCAAACAAATTTTGTACTTTGTTACCACTGTGAATTCTGAGCTTACGGCCGGGGACCGGCCGAAAGCTGAGAATAAATGTTATGTTTTTCACTGTGACTAGTTTTCTTTCATATATATATATATATATATATATATATATATATATATATATATATATATATATATATATATATATATATATATATATATATATATATATATATATATATATATATCACACATTGCTAGTCTCAAACTCGAAAAAAGTTGTGAGTTAGTGAATGTCCTGTCGTCTTGTGTGTCTTCTTTCTGTGATTGTGTCCGAGCACTACTAAATGTCTTTTCAAAACTATGTTTTATTATTATTATTATATTCCCCATGGCGACTAGAACATTGCTGTGTATTGCCACACGTGTATATTTTCCGATGGAAGAACCCCTTTCGGCTATGTGACCTGGTACGTACTTGTGCATTTATGTAGGCGCGCATATTTTCTGCAAGAGAAAAAATTTGTATTTTGAGAGACGAAGTTACTCGGGGTTGCAAATAACGTTGAAGTTTAGGGGAAGATGGAAGCTTGAAGCGATAAAAATCCTTGAAACAATGAGTGTCGCTTGAGCCAACGTTTGGATATATTGTCTGGTCTTCGTCAAAGCATCAACTGCCTTGCTGCCTTGAGGAAGACAACACCCCTAGTCGAAACATTCGTTCCAGCGACACCCTGTCTTCAAGGATTTTTTTTCATCTCTTTGAGGTTGCAAAGCTGCTTCACGAGCTCAACCGAATAAAAATACAGATAAGAATGCATATATTGTTTTTACTTTTACGAATGTCGTTTGCATTGTAGTTGAGTTCATTACCGGGAGTCCTTTCTCCTGTGCGTATAGGGGCGAGGAGTTACGGAGTCGCCCTCTATCGGGCGCGCCTCTCTTGCTCGCTAGGCAAGGCATGGCCTCCGAGATTAGCCGGCGGCCGCCGGCTAATCTCGGAGGCCACGGGCAAGGTAACGCCGGCGCGCCCCTCATAGATTTAGCTGATGGCGCTCTACGAAAACACCATGCGGAAGCGCTCCTGGACATTTCTGTGAATACTTTTGAAACGAGGCAAGTCCTTACAGTCACAATGGCAACGCTGGACAAAACGAAAGCGCAGAATTGGTTGCAGACACTATCCGTTTACAGAATATGTACATTGAGCGCACACTGCGCGCGGTCGCCCCGATGGGCCATCCCGAAACACGCTTCTTGCGCGAAAGTCAGGCAGTCCCTGCGGGCTAACGATGTAACATACACTCTTACATCGGTCTGTCTGTATAAATAAATGGGGCATTCCAGAATGAAGCTTAAGTTAAGTGATCGCACGGCCGAAGCATATATGAGCATTTAAAACTGTATACACAAGTAACCGTAGTTGCGTGGAGGTTATCAAAACTTAGAACAACAGGCAGCTGAGCTAGTATTCATGTTAGAGAGACAAGACGTGCAAACACGGACACAAGAGAGAAGTCAAGACACCACAAACGCAGACTAACAATTGAAGAGACGCACAACGGCGGAAAATAAAGAAAGCACAAAAACTTATCTGCGCATACCCAACTTATCAATCCGGCACGCGTGGTGGTCTACGTGATAGATAACTATTCAGACACTTGATTTCTTCGTTATGCAGGTTAATCGATAGTTGGCTCACGCATGCGCTACCATTATTTTCGGTATGCCAGACCTCAACCATTAAACGCATTTCTTCATTTCTGTGCCGGTACAAAATCGCGCATTCCAAAATTCGATGAATGCGCGATGAAGGCGCAAAGCCTAGGATTGTAAGGTTTCGCGAATTCCCTGAAAAGGAGAAGCACTCTACAAGTCGAAACATGTGGCATAGTGCTACGCGAAGGCGACCAAATATTACAGGGTTCGCTGGACTAGTTTTCCAAACGACGGCAGTAGACAACGGACCGCATGAGCTAGAAATCGTAGTGAAAAACAACGAACTTATTGCAGCAAATAGCTGAAAAGCGGAGTAAAAACAAGGTGTGAAGACCGCAATGCATGGTTTTAGTGCGCAACATTCTTTGGTAAGTTCTCTAGCAATTATGGGGGGGGGGGGGGGGAGGATTGTGTCTATAACGGTATCTTTGCGACAAGAATATATGCACGCCTCCGTAGAAAAACCAATAAGGTAGGGATGGGTCAACTTTAATTTGGGAGTGCATCAACCTAATCTTGGGGTCGATATAGAGGTGGGCAACATATGGGCCAGCTTGCGGGCGAGAGGCATTATTAGCTGGCCAGCGCGCACGGGCGAGCGTCTCAGTGAGCGCTTTCTTCTAGTCACCGAACACCGCAGCCTCACGCCGAAGCAGAAATCTTCCTCGCGGAAGTGCTAGCTGCACGCGTAACCCTCTTTTACAGCGAAAGCTGTAACGAGATCATTTCACCGGCCGTTTTTGGCGCCGTAGTTGTCCGCCGCCGCCGCCGGTGTCCGTAACCAGTATCGCTCGAAATAAGAAAAAAAAAACGAAATAAGAAAAAAATTCCAGGATGGAACGAGGTTCGAACCTGGGCCCTCTGCGTAGGAGCCCAGTATTCAACCTCTGAGCCATGCCGGTGCTTGAAACTGCTTTGCAAAAAGGTCCTATACAGGCTTCATGTCGGGAAGGAACCACATTAGCATATGCAATACAGCGTGGTAGAAGATTAAAACAAGCCCCAAGCGTCGCACAACGCGAATTCTGTAACCAGACGTCACACAATGCGAATTGCGCAACGAGTAGGTTGTTGAATGCTTCCAACCCATTACAAAGGACTCTGCCATAATTCTTTATCGTCATCAGGTACAGCATCAACAAAGTGCGCATAATGCCTTGCATGCGTATAGCAGGTACCAACGCTCTCCGTAGAATGACGAAAAATGGCACACTGCCTGCTGCCCTACTTCTCAAAAATTACAGTGATTTATAGCGTAGTGGGTTCCTCGCAAGTGCACGTGTATTGGTTGCCAAGGAAGCCCATAAGCGCATGATCCACTTCCTCGGGGTCTCAGTAGAATTACACTGATTTATAGCGTAGTGGGTTCCTCGCAAGTGCACTTGTATTGGTTGCCAATAGGGGTGTGCGAATTTTCGAAAGTTTCGAATATTCGTCGAATATTACATTCGAAATATTCGTATTCGATTCGAAAATCGTGTATTCGAGAAGTTTCGAATATTCGATAACTTCGAATATTCGAATATGCGATTCGATTATCATGCATAAAATAACTCGTCTTCCACATTTCTGCTGCGTTCGTATAGCTAAAAACGTTGCCAAGAGGAGCGATAAACATCGTAAGTACACGAAGGCACGATATCGGCCTGCGACGTATGATTTATTGCTGGTGCATCTCCGACGTGCAGCGCTGTTGACGATCATGTAACCGTACATTTTCAATAATTTGAGGCCGTAACGTGCCGCACTACCACTCGTTCAATATGCGGACTGTAGGCACCTTCAGATACCCCAGTCTGGCAAAGCTTTGCCCCATGTAACTCCTTATACCAGCCACTTCTGTTCCAAGCGAGCGTGCCTTTTCAGTGGCAGGGGGAAGGGGGGGTTGTCTCTGTTAGAAGGGAGCGCCTGCTGCCTGATCATGTGGAGCAACTCATATTTCTTGATGATAACATGTAGTCATTACTTTCATTGTGCCGTGATATTTGCTTGTGTTGTGATGTGCATTGTGCTAGCCTGGACATTGTGTTCTGGAGATGGCAGTGTATGTTCTGTTGCCAGTCAGGCTGTTAATGTTTTTTTTTTCAAATAGCCACATGTTAAATAAAATATTGTTACTGTGGAGGCATTTTTCCTTTGATATTCGATATTCGATTCGATATTTGAAGGTGGATATTCGTATTCGATTCGTATTCGAAAAATTTGATATTCGCACACCCCTAGTTGCCAAGGAAGCCCATAAGCGCATGATCCATTTCCTCGGGGTCTCAGTAATGTTCTTCGCCCCCCGTCTCTCTTCCACGTCAACGTATGTTATACAGCATGACGGGAGAGGGAAATAGCGACCGGGCGTCACCCAATGCAAATTACATAACTGGTGGACCGTTTAAAGATTCGAACCCATTACAAAGGGCTGAGCCATAATCTTCATCGTCATCAGTCGTGGCGTCAACAAAGTGCACATAATGCCTTACAGACGTGTAGCTGGTGCCTCGCTTCTCCGCAGAATGACGAATAATAACTTAGTAGGTGCTTCCCAACTTCACAAAAATTGCGATTTATGGCGTAGTGGGTACCTTTCTAGTGTACTTGTATTGTAGCCCCAAGAGAGCTTAACGGGCTCTAGAAACGCCGCTCTTCCAGCTTTCGCTGTGACTGTGCTGCGGTTTCAGCGCAGGCCTGGCGTTTTTGAGCTGACGCGAAAGTTTTGACTAATTACCATTTCTTATTGCGTCAAATGAATTGAAAACGTGAGCCTTTTCAGCTCTCAGAAAATATAGTAACGGTTCCGCTTCCCCCTCCTTTACGCACACAATTAACCGCCAAATATAATTTACTATCACATTTCCAATGCTTCAAAGTTTCGATTCTAAAAGTGGGGAAGCGGACAGGGCCTAACGTCAAGACACACTGACTCCATTAGTCCTTGACATTTCTGCGGTTGCAGACTGCCAGAGCAAAGACAGGAAACAAGTGCTTGTTTCTCTTTTTGTCAACCACGTCATCAAAATTCGTCGTATTGCTGTTCAGATTATAAAACTTTTCTTCATTTCATGACGAAGTCATAATGTGTATGACGCTGGGTTTCACATTTCGCGTCGAACTTTTGTGATAAAATATCAGCAAAGTGCTAGCCAATCTTCATATTATTCTTATTCAGGAGAATTTGTCGCACGGAATATAAATAGGCTGACGCCATTAACATGGTGAAAAGAAACTCGTCCTTTCAAGTACGAGGAAAACATAATATATAGGTCTCCGCAATAAAACAAGCAGGCTTTTTTTAAATGGCGGAAGACGGGACGGCGACGTATAATACAACGTAGTATTAAGCGTCGAACGCGCCCCATTCGACATTTATCAGTCGGCTCATCTTTGAAAGTTTCGCCGGTGTCATTGATATTTCATCAAGGGCGATACCTAAATGGCATTACTCTAATAGGGGTCCGTATGCATTCACAGTTATCGAACTTATATTAGTTTCGACAGCGTCCGGAAATACCGGTTCAACAGCGGAACCTTCTTAGATGAATGCGATATGACCAATAAGGTTGTTGGAGTAGGGAAGGTGAGAAAGTTAAACAGTCTTTAACGTTTTGTCTACAATTCAGAAAATGATTACTTAGACATGAGTGGTGAGAAGCGATGTCGTTATAGCCGCAAAATTCCGACGAGGTGACTTGTCTTCGTCTATTGGACACATTGACTTTGGCTCCAGAGCAGGGACATTATTCGACGACATTCGGTAACTTCAAGCTTTCATTATCGCCTGAACTCTGGTTTACATATCCCGAATAATGCCTTTGCCAAAAAGGAGCATAGCCTGAAGAACGCCTCTTCTTATACAGGTGCCAAAACAGCGAGGGTCGTTTACCCTAGGCTACTTGAAGAACGGTCGTCCGATGGAGGAATGATGCTAAAGGTTCATGATGACTTGACCCTTAACCTGAGGAAAGGGTCGGTGGCGGCACGTGAACTGCGCGTCTTGACGGAAGAAAATGGACGCCTTGTAACGCGATTTGTGAGTATGCATTAGCAGCCTCTGAAACCTAACTGACTTGCAGGCATGTTTGTGAGAAACGTGTTATTAGACGTATAGAGACTGTTCGAGCGCTCATGCGCAATGGTTCTTGATGACTTCGTAGAACGTTCTTGCTCGTATTCTGTTTTCTGAAAGAAAAAAAATTCCACTGGTTGCAGTACAACGGGGAAGATATTGAGAGAAATCTCTATGAAGACGAAGAGAAGATCGCCTCAGTCATGGTGACCAAAACGGCAAGTGGCGTCCACATGGTAAGCACACCACAACGTCATGATGTGCTCGTACTACTCAAAAATTTGAGCATGCCATATTGGAAAAGAAAACTTCGACAGCATGGTGCACACTCTGTAACGCTTGAAGTTGAATGCCAGCTTTACACTTATATAGTAATGCATCACGTTATACGATCGCGGACCTGACCTCTTAATATATTTTATTAGTTGGGTGAACTCAATTAAGTTTATTAAACTTACTCCTTCTTTTTCTGCGGATTTCAAATTTCTAAGTAGACTTTAATAACTGCATTGGAGAGAAAGATATGCACGTTCTAATACCACATTTCTTACGGTGCTTTTCGGCCACTTCACTCTGTCAAAATAAAAAAAAGAAAGAACGAAGTAAGTGGCAAGACTACCCGAGAGCTGTTCCAGCCGGTGATGCTAATTTGATTGTTTTCAATGCACGTCGAATGCAAAATAAATGGATGCAAATATGAATAAAACATTTTTGCTGCACACTATTTACGATTATCGATAATCATTATTTGGTGAACAGCATTATAAAAAATTGCATCATCATTTAGACCAGTTTTCTGCAAAGCCTGCCACATTTCTTTTGCGTTTGACAAAAGAAAGTTGCCAAACATCTCCGTAAGAAATCTGCTTAAATATTCGTTAGAAATTGCATATCTTTTGTTCTGATGCAGCTATTAAAAATTCGTTAGAGATTTCGCATCTGCAGAAACAACTGTATAAGTGTATAAAATTTCATGCCGTTCACCGAACTATTAAAAGGAAAATTTCTTAAAACCAACGGCTCCCCTTAATTTTTGATATCGGCTTGTGTAACCCCCATATTGCATTCCGATATACTCAGTCCAATGGCTGAATTGTCTGCGGTTTCTTATCTTCGTTATTGTTCCAGGAAGGACTGGTTAGTCCAACTCACAGAATAAAACCAATGCCGGTCTCGGAGAAGTCTGACGACGGCGTTGTGCCCCACGAGATCCACGAGATTGAACACAAACAAATGCTGGACAAAACGCTAACCTACAGGAGCAATGGTAGGGTCTTTCTGTAATACAGTGTACTTTGAGCATCGTCAGAAAAATCTCTCCTTTTCTACACAACTCAGTACTTGTAGCGCACGGGTCATACGATTTTAATGCCTGGTGTACAAACAGCGGGCAAAGATTACGCAATATTTCTACTTTCAAAATGTCTTCACCTAAGGTTTTCACGTTTTGTACGATGCTCACTATCATTAAGTCGTCAAAGGTCATACCAGCAAAATGCTCTGAATCCAGTGTTCGAGTTGAAGCTAAAGGGACCATTAAAAACTTAAAATCAGATCCTTTATTTACGTATTACTAATTTGTATTGATTTACTGGTACAGTGCGAGAATTAAGACATGCGAGTGTTTATAAAACATACCCACATTTAGATTTGAAGCCTGTGCACTGCCTTACATACGCTGAGAAATAAAAAAAAGCGTCTTGAACCCTATATAAAACTGAGTCCAGCAGACGTCACACAGGGCGTGCAATATAATTCGAAAATTACCGCAGTCACACATGAAACTTGGTTTATATAAGGGAAATGACGTTCATAGTAGAATTGAGCGTAAGAACGTCAAGATGCAATTAATAGAAATGTTGCTCGTAATGCTGTTGCGTAGGGACTTCTGCCTCACGCTTTCATATCGCCATTGCTAATACACAGTTATTGTTGCCAAGTCATCACCACTGGTCAAAAAATCTGGTCAAAGAACCGCATCGTTTACCGCTGTGTACACCGAAAGAATCAGGAGGGGAGATGAGACAGTCACTAACACATTGAAACTTAAAATATTCGCGAAAATCGCATGGATGTTTCAGCTTTCCTGCGTTAATAATCCATGTGTCGATATAGAGCTATTATATTATGTCTATAGCTTATGTTGTAGGCTATATTGTCATTATGAAACAAGCGCAATATACACGAAGACTTAGAAAGGACACAGGACGGAGCGCTTGTTTCTCTCTTGTGTCCTTTCTAAGGCTTCGTGTATATTGCGCTTGTTTCATCATGAGCCTTTACCAACATGCCCAACTGGCAGTCATCCTATATTGCAATGCGTGGCTCATACGCTCCCACAAGACTGTTTACCGCAAAAGAGCGTTGGAACCACTGAGTCACGGCAATAACCGAAGAGAGGTCAGTAATGTTACAAGATAGTCTAAGGACAATCAAGTAAAGCTGCTTTGGGGGCTAGTAGGTACGACTTCATGACTAATAGCGCTGCCAGAAACTTGACGAAGGACCACAGAAAAAAAGCAATCTTTTTTTGGGCAGAAGAGTGTTGAAGCGCATCCAATCAAACAGAAAGAGAAATGATCGAGGCTTTTCTTATTCATACCATCGAAAGTAGTGTTAGTTCATCGTCGATCGTCCTATCCGAAAAAGAAATTGAAATTTTAAAGGCAGCCATGATAACTTCGACACGATTTCTTTGCAAATGTTTATTGTGGACAATGGCGTGTTTAACTGGCGTACAACATGTGCTTTTTGGTTTTTGCTGCTCTTTTCGTTTATCCTTTCTTTCTCTTTTTTTCGTGTCGTATATAAGGATGTATCTTGCACGGAAATAAACCAGCTGTTAGCACGCGCGTCACCCTCTGTGTGTTTTTTTCAATCGTCCATCGTCAAGTTGCTGGCCGCGCGAATAGTCATGAAGGACAACCATTGTCCTATGTCGTAAAAAAATATTTCTCTGTGGAGACGATGCAGATTGAACAGATATTGTACCATTCATCAGTTCTGCCATGTGCACCCAGGCTCTGCGTGTACCTAACAGACGTGCCTTGCATTACAGCTTCAAAGGGTGCTGCTAGTGAACGAGCGCTCTCGTCTAGAGTCAGCGTTCCTGCTCAAGTAACCGTAGAAGTGTTCGTTGTTTTAGACACATGGCATCACCGCCACTTCACGAGCACAAAGCATGCACTGTGGTATCTATGCGTCATGGTAAACTCGGTGAGTGTGCTTCGGTTTCTTCATAAAGAACTACGTGTACGAATGTCTACTGTTCACATTGATATATCATGAATTTGTATTACACGGCGATACTTAAAAGTTTTGCATGGTATAAAACGGGCCGAGCTTCAAATATAGGATGTGAAACGCTGTAGCAGGCAATAATGACTGACAGCGAAAGATTGCTATTTACAAATGCATAAAAAGGCTCATGTATTGTGCCATTTCAGCGCAAGTTCAAAATTCACAGGTTGTCGAAATTATCTGGAGCCCTCCCCTAAGGCGCCTCTTATAGCCTGACAGCTTTGCGAAGAATCCCATAAAAGTAACAAATACACAAACCTTGACTATTCGATTAAAAGAGCGAATCTTATAATTAGCATGTCGTTTATTCATTATTTAGAAATTTCCATTATTCGCACTCTGACAAATGCTGAAGTTGAACCACCCCCAAGAAAATGGCTAGTCAATCGCGTCACTATGAGTTATTAAAAACGGAGTTTCCTTGCGCAAATTTCGGAGATGTCATAATCGCATGCGTACTCGTGTAGCCGATGGGTACATTTATAGCCTGACATAGCGCATCTAAATCGTTTCATATGATACGACGCTGTTTTATTGTATAATGGCTTCACGTGTCTCGTAATGAAAATGACATTGCAGAAGTATTTGTTAATCAATTTGAGCCTTATTACAGATGTCTGTAAGCACTGTAACTGCTACACCACCACGGCGGACAGCTATGCAAACTTCATCATTGTCCACAGCACAATCGCGCACGTATAACTCCATTCGCTAACACAAGACTTGATTGTGTCTTTCCTGTAAATATTTTCACTGATTTTTATGTAGTTGTATAGCGCTCGCTCAAAAAAAAATAAAGAGCTAGCCCAGCAACATACTATTTGAAATGTACGTAAATTCTTTAATCTGCCTTCTTTCTGCTTAGGCGAACATAAGATACCGAGACGCGTCGAATCCAGAGGTACGACTTCTTCTTACCGGTGTGGAAAAAGCTGTGGTAAGCTGACTCAGCATCACTTACGTGCTTAGTAGAACGCTGAATTTGTCATCCCTGAAGTTTTGTCTCTCACCTTCGTCAACAGGAAGAAGACTACGTTGTGTCAGCAAAAAATGATAATGGCTATCTGTTTGACGACGGAACGATACCAAAGTTCAGAAAGTACGCTGTCTCGAAAAAGACAGCGTACGGCCACCCAGATATTGTCTTTCTAATGACTGGGTACCTTTATTTTCGTCCTATATGTTTCGTCACAAATGATGTATAGTTAGTTACCGTGTACGTGATGCATAATTTTCTGTTTATGCAGGCGCGACGTGTTCACAGTTTACGAGGGTAAGGTTACTGACGCAGGCTCAGGTGAGTAAAATGCCAATGCACATGGTTCAACAAGCGATGGTTGTGAAAGTTCTTTTATAGTGAAGCAGTTGGTCTAGTTGGCGGGGTTTTTGTGGTGCTTCTGACAAAGGCTATGTAAGACCGGCGCCTTCAAATTAAATAAAACCCACCGACCGGCGTGTCGCGTGCGCCAGTGTGGGGTATGTAGGTATGTGCCAGACGTGATGGAATATTACGTTTACAGAAAAAGGGAGGTGAAGGATTGACAGAGTGGTTAACTGGAGGAAATTCTAGGTTGGCTACCCTGCACTTAAGTAACATTTACAGTCCACGTATATATCAACCGGCGCTGTGGCACATGCCCTGTTGGCTGTTTGTGGAGATCGTGAGCGTTCACTGGCAGGAACAAAAATTTCGAGGCAAAGTCGTGATCAGTTCGCACATGAGCTTGGTGACGCTTTTTTTATAACGAACAAGAGAGATGATTATGTCACTGATACCTCGCTCAGATTGTATCAGAGTGAAAGCAGATTTCTAGCATTGGCGTAGACGATAAATTTGCGGACTCTAAGGTATGCATATACATATTCTTCTGAGCAAGGCTTTTGCATTTAGTGTGAAGGTTTTCCCAAGATCACAAGTTTAATTGGGTATCATAAAACGAAGTACGCTGGCGAAGTCAAATGTATTGTTCACTTTAACATATTATACTTATGACTATGTCGTTGTTCCAGGTATTGGTTACGTCTGCGGTGTCTGCACTGATTTCTACGTAGGATTAGGAGAAGACAAACCGGGACTTTTCAGTGGGACGCACACCTTTACCCACGAAGCTGCTCACCTGTGAGACGACCCTCTTTTTGTCCAACTTGGGTGTGTTGTACTGTGTAATTTTGAAGCCGGACAAAGCCATTTATTCTCCTACTGAACACGTGAAGCATGAATGCCGTCTTTGCTACTTTTCGCCACTGGTCACAGCAGATCGGTGACGACGAACACATCCCGAAAGTTGGCTTAGTTCGCTACAGACAAGTTATGTACATGGACGTACTTTAAGTATCCAACTTTTTTTTTTTGTAAATAAGCCTGTCAGTGATGCCCTGACCTCCTTTACTGGGAGTAAGTGCCACTCAGGGAAATGATGAGGAAGATGTGAAGATCTGCAGCTTGAGCAGCATGCGCTTCACCTTAATCACGGCCCGTATTATCTTGTTTATATTATCAGCAGGAACATGTACAGGCAACAGTATTTGAAGATACGTATGTATCAATCGCGGATAGTCGGCCACGCCCTCTGCAGAACATTTATTTCTCTCATCAGTACTATCTCTTATCTGTAGATACCGCCCACGATCTGCAATTTGTTCTGCTTCTGTATTAACCATAAAAATCCTCGAAGAAACTAATTTGCTTAATTACAATCTCAATACTATGACGCGTCCACATAAAATATTTTTGGTAAAATAATTAATACAGAGAAAAGTACTTTCCCGAACAAACTTTGGGAATATAAGCACCTCAATATGCTAATAATGAAATATAAAGGTATACACTAAACAGAAAAATATTTAGTAACAGTAACCTTCTGTCTCCAAGCTTATCCGCAATTAGACAAAAAGCCATAATTAACTCATTTAAGTACAACGTTACCATAACATGAAAATAAAGATAGTCATGGTTAGATTAACCTCTTTTGAAATTAAACATGTGTGACCTCAATCAACATTATTTTTATGAGATTCGTTTCACAATGAAGCTATGGGGACAATCTCAACACAAGCCCTGGTAATTTACCACCTCTAAACGCTAAGCGTGTAAATCACGTTATATGACGATACTTGAAGGGATACTGAACAAAAATAGGAAAAATGACGAAAACATCGAAAGTCTAGCCAAAAGGCGAGACTGTTCAAATAAACAGAGTTTATTTTACATGTGAACAGTCACCTGCATTTTTGGATTGTCAGCGCGCGGCGGCTGCACGCCAGCGGAAGCCATGACGTCAAAGTCACCGCGGCGGATGCAGGGTGCACGTTCTTCTGTCCCGCTACTTCCCTTTCTGCACCTCTTCTTTACATCCCCCTCTCCACCTTTCACAAAGGCACTGAGAAGTGTCCCACACTTTAGGGGCTTTGCCTCACCAGGGATCATTGTTCGCTGACAGTGCCTTTCGTATTGGTTCTAGGAAAAGTAGTGGGAACACAGCGGGTTGAGAGACGCGGGCGACAGCTGACATTGTTGGCATGGGCGTTTCCGGGAGCCTCCTCTATAGGCCGAGGCGCAGCCGCTAGACGCAGCAGTTTGTGAAAAACGCATAAAATTAATTATTTTCCGCTAGTTTCTGTCTGAGATTAAGGTTGTATCTACCTAATTCAGCACCCAATCTTTCAACAATACCTTTACTTGGGCGAGTTGGTACATACCCGGACGAACGCAGCGCGTCTTAGACGAATAAGACACGGAAAGACACGGGAATGAAGTTTAAGTCGGCGTTCGTATGTGTCCTGTGTCTCTCGTCTTCGTCTAAGTCGCGCTGCAATCACCCGAGTCCCAATCTTTCAGTTTGGCTGAACAGCTCGGCGGCAAAAATTTTGTTCAGTATCCTTTTTCGTCGCTGTATCGTCGTTCTTTTTTTTATGGTCGATGTCAACGCCGTGACTTTCATTCGCACAAAGTGATGTAGTTTACCCCCGCAATAGTCTTAGTTCCTGTGTATGTCTGTGTACATATTCTTAACAATTCGCTGTAGCAAATGTTTTAGCTATACTGAGAAATCCTTAGTTGGGCACGCTTCAAGTAGGCCCTCCAACACACTTTTTTTAAAGTGCCTACATCGATGCCGATCGCATCAACACGTATATATAGCGGCGTTCGCCACAACTATTGCGGGCGGAAATGACGGAGTATAGGCCTATAATTGGATAAATGTAACGTTAGAAGTGGTCGCGGCATTGTATCAAAAAAGAGATTATTATTGGGTTTTCTTTTTCTTTAGCATGATTTTTCACTGAACGCCGAATAGACCAACGCTCCAAGACTTTTTCGTTTTGAAAGCTGCAGCGCCGGGTAACGAATGCGCCGAACGCCACGACACTGGAGGAAACGCGCGGGGACGTTTCAGGGGCCGTTGCATATTTATTTATTTATTTATTTATTTATTTATTTATTTATTTATTTATTTATTTATTTATTTATTTATTTATGCTGTCGATGCTGCCGGGATCATTACAGGACGGGCATGTTCACTTATGACAGCATAGCCATACAAATAACAAACTTTTTAATTTTTTTTTATTTACAAAATACTGCAGGCCATGTGGCCCATGCAGGAGGGGCAGGGTACAACATAAATGCACGTACAATGCACAATTGAGTATCATAAACAAGTCAAGTAAAGATAAAAACAAATCTAAATTAAAAATAATTAGGAAATAGGGAGGAAGTAATTCTGTATTGATTCAGTCGAGTCCAGATGAGCAAAAGGTATCAGGTTCCATTCTTCTATGGTGAGGGAAAAAAAAGAATATTTAAAGAGTTTAGATCAGGCAACATAAGGGCAGAGTGTGAGGGAATGGGAATGACGGGTTTTCCTAGTCTCAGAAAGGGTTATGTAAGGACTGGGATCTATAAAAAAATGACGATTTAACAAAGAATGGAGGAACTTCAGTCGGGATATTTTACGCCTCATTTGAAGTGCGTGAAAACCGTTAGAACGTATAAGATCAGTTACAGAATCCTCGCGGCTGTATTTAGAAAAAATGAATCGCATGGCTTTTCTCTGTATTCTTTCAAGAGAATTAATATTGGTTTTGGTGAAAGGATCCCAAATAATGCAGGCGTATTCTAATTTGGGTCTGATAAAAGTGGTATAGGCTAAAGTTCTCACGTCATGGTGTGCATGTTTAAGCTTGTGGCGAAGTAGACATAATTTTCTGAAAGCTGAAGAGGCGGTGTTAGAAATGTGGGTGCTCCAGTTGAGGTTGTTAGTAATGGTAACTCCAAGATATTTGTACTCGTTAACTTCAATCAAAGGGTCTTGGCCAATGGAGTATGAAAACTTCAGGGGTACTGTTTTTTTTTAGTTATACGCAGGAGCACAGACTTAGAAGAGTTTAGTTTCATGCCCCATTTATTGATTAGATTGTACGAAAGAAACTGAAGAAGAAAAAAAAAAAAACGTAGGAGCGTTGATATAGACACCGTCGCAACAAGAAAGATCACTAAAACGACAGAGTTTCTTAATAATACAATAGAGGAAAATCTGGCCCTATGATGTCTATGGGGGCGGCCAGGGACGTGCTAAGGAATTTTTTGGGGGGAGGGGGGGGGTGTAGAACGGCTAACTTTGGCAAGTGGTGGTCGCTGTGAAGGCGTGTTAGTATCTTAGTATCACCGGAAAAGTTAAAAGCATGAAAAAATGTCAGGGGGGCGTGTGGTTCATAACCCCCTCTAAGCCCCTCCCCCAACTTAGTTACTGCCCTGGTAGCTGCAATGCATGACGCTTCAGCCAGCATGGCAATGATGGGTAGTACACGAATTTGTCTAAGCTTCGTTCTTTCGGCTCCGTGTGTCCTGCAGCCGCTTTGTGGCAAGACAAAGTTCAGCAAACGTTCAGCAGTTCCACTTTACTACATTGACCTTATTAGGCTAACCAATTCAAACCGGCTCGGTCCCTCTGTACCGTTCACAACGATCCATTCTTTTATTCGAAACAGAAGCCAAAACACAAGAACAAACAAAGCCACAAGGGCGTTCGAAGCCGCAAGCACGAAGATAAGGCAAATCCGTGTACTACCCATGATTCCCACGGTGGCTGAACGATCACAGCGCCAGGATTCCCTCTAGAAAATATTGTAGGAAACTCTATGACTAAAACTACAAACACGATAGAGGCCCTCGCGAGCTGTTCCGCACGTGCGGTTCACTCTTGAAGCACCACGTTTGCGGCTATCGCAATGGCATCATCGATACGTTGGAAAGAACGGGCAAAATAACATGCAAGCTTCTCGTGCGTAGTAGTTGTCAGCTCATTCCATTGGCCGCGCCTTTCAACGTCAGCGGGGAGCCAGATGTGATCAGGTGACCCCGTGAAGATCGAGTTGAGGGTGGGCGCCCGTTTTATTGTATTTTGAATTTTCTAGGCTGAATAACTTGGGACTGTGTGCCCCTATCGCTGCTGTCCTTGCTGCACTAGTCTCTTAAGCCTTCAGTCTACCCGCAACCCGCAAGTAAAAATGTAAAACAATGAGGCCTGGTAAAGTGTTGGAGGCTGTTATAATAAGAGTTTAAGACCGTTACAATAACTTCTCAGCTGTTTTGTGTTTGTTCTGCGTACCTATGTTGCCATTGTACAAAGTGCGCATGTAATGCTGAACTGATACAACCGTGGTCAACTGATAATATTGAGGTTCGCCCGCTCTCTTTTTTTCTCCCTTTCCCTGTGCCATGATTACGCACGTCATTTAGGCTGGGCGCAAAGCATGACGGAGATGGTCCCAACGAGGCTATGCCTGGTCACCCTGGAGCGAAGAGCTGCTCGTGGGATTGGGGTCATATCATGAGTTACATAAACAAAGGTCCTTCTCACCACCGGTTTTCGACGTGCACCTTGGCACAGATTAGATTCGTTCTTAGGTGAGTGCTTTTAAATGGGTAAGCATTTATGCGTCCTATCAATGAGAAAACTATCAGACCATGCGTCCCTCTGTACCGTAACATGACCATTACCACAAATTAATAAATGAATAAAAGAAAATAGATTTTTTTTGCTGGTGCTGGGATTTAAAACCAGGGCCTTATACGCTTCGAAGGCGACTCTCTTAACTACTGGGCTACACACACCCTTTTTTAACAAGAGAGAGTTTTATGCCGGGGTCCGTCAAGACTTCAATGACGTATTTCCGTCACGGAAATGACGTTGAAAAAATTTAAACGATCAGATGGCAAAGAAAAAAAAAGTTCTGTCAATGGGCGTCGAACCCACGACCGCTCGGTCAGCAACAACACATGCCGGGCACGCTATCCACTGCGCCACGGTCACTTACTTCTTTTCTTTGTTTTTCTTTAATGCCGGTTTATTAACGTCACATGTACATCAATAACAGACACCACTTACAGTAATAATACACATTGCTACAAGAATGTGTCAAGATGAAAAAATAAAGGAAATAAAATAATAGAAAATAAATTACGGGACTGGCTTTCTAAAATTCCTTAAGGTATGCCAGAGGTTCAACCCTGGCCAGCCAGTCAGGAACAAAGTCTTGTTGTTGGAGCACATCTATGTATTGAACAATGTTCTCGCGAAAAAGCACACGTGCAGGTCGCCTGTCAGGGTCGCAGTGAAACCCCGCCATTTTCACCCGCCATAAGCAGTGGAGGCCAAGAAGCATAATAAGGTCAAAAGGCATCCCATCCTCGTTTTCTATCTGCAAAAACCTGATTCCAAGTGGATGCAGAGGAAACTCTTTCTTCAGCGTTCTCTGTAAAACATCCCAGAAGTAGACGCATTCCTAGCAGTTCTCTTTAATGCATGGGCCACAGACTCTAGAGGCTTTAATAACGCGCCTTTTATATCTACCACTCTCCCGGTAGGCGGGGTGGTGCTGCCCTCTGGGAGCGGTAAAGTAAATTAATTCGTCATTACTGTGGCCTCCGCGAATAGCCCCTGCAACGCGTTACACGTCCGTCCCATTCGGCGCGTTTTCAATAGAAGTTCAATTTTGTCAATGCCTTAACACACCGCGAAGTGGCCACCTTAGCGCAAGTGTCGTAAAAGCGTCGGCCTCGCTCATAGCATCACGCTAATCCAAACCAAAAAAAATCACAGCATATCCACGGGGTGAATGATGATGAGTGGGGCGAAGCTACGGAGGGAATCATCTGTAAACCGTGAAACTCTTCCGTGAAATGCGCCCAGTACATAATATAAAGAGTGTGAAACATCGTGTATATATTAAACATCAAACTTTTATTGTACTGTTGGTTTACGTGGTCCCTTCATTATCACTTTTGATCGGTGAAATGCAAGGAAGAAGTCCGCTCCCGAGCGAAAGAGCGCCAAGAGCGACCGCATTCCCCGCTCGCCCTGTGCGAATTAAAGGGGTCATGAAGCACCCCTTGGGCTGATTGAAAAAACACATCCTGCGGAAAGCTGACACGGCTATGAACTGCTCTGCCAAATATTACAGTCGTGCGCGCCGCGTAATGGCCACAAGCGGAGCGCGAAGTTGCCGTTTCCCCAGGCACCCTCTTTTCAAACAGAGGCCGGTTCTCACTCTCGTCGGTGGGCGGGGCGTCTGTCCGCTGTACGTCGCAAGAGACATAGCATGCTTATTGGCCGATAGCCGACGTAAATCGAGAGCGGCGTTCGGATCAGATGCGCTTCTTGCCGCGGGGTGCCGCCACATGCCGGCGCCGCACTCCTCAGTACACGGTAGCCGCACTCGCGCAAGCGAATCACAGCGGGAGAGCGATCGCGTTTCATGACGCGCGCTGGCGTAACTTCTTTCCCCCATGCCATCCCTCCCTGTCTAGCTTCCAGTGCGCTCGCCGGCACGAGAAAAGAGAGAAAGCGCTGGGAGCGTGCGTCAAACCCCCGTAACTCCGCTGATTCTTGACGGATTCGAGAAATTTTTGCGGCAATCGATTCGGGAGGCAGTACACTCCGATACTGAGGCCATTAGATCATTACTTGGAAAAGTGGTTCATGACCCCTTTAAAGGCAAGGCTAGAGGGAAGACAGGACGTGCGTTCCACGACGCGAGGTCGGTAGCATGCCCAACGAAAGCCAACGGAACGCGATCGTGCAAGTGCTCCGGCTTCGCATCGCCTCATGGTTCCATTTAGCGTCCCAAAACCAAATATATTGCTCAAGGTGCGCCTTGCGTTTTTCGTAGAAATAATTTCTTTATCATGTACATTAAGACGAAAAGTTGAAAGCTCACTAGAGTGTATCGCCCGCAAAGTATGTCTTTTAGTGTGATTTAACTCTCGTACGGCAGGGTCCTCGCGCCGTTGCCGGTCCACCTCGCCCGTTGACGATCGGGCGAGGTGGCTACATACAACTACTACTACTACACTTTAAGAAAAACATCTGGCGTTCTTTCGTTCTGCTTTTACAAAACATCTGGCGTCTTTCGTTGGTTTATTTCATCAATCAACGGCGTTTTGAACAAAATTTTTATTGTTTAATCACGCACAGGAGAAATCTCACCAGGCACTACCTTGGAGGTAAACAATGGCTGCTAATGGGAATGAGAGACAGAAGAAGTCGGCTTTTAGCTAACACTTACACTTCTACTTCTACTAACGTTTCCTACTGGAACATGCCAATGGCTGCTAATGGGGAATGAGAGACAGAAGAATTCGGCTTTTAGTTAACGCGCACGCTGCGAATTTTTTATTGTTCAACAACGCACAGGAGAAATCTCCCACCGGCACCACCTTGGAGGTCAAAGCGTAAGACTTGTTACGGACTACTACGATGACGACGACTACGAGGGACGAACGGGTGCCGCCTTAAGGAGCTTCGCCCCTAAAATAGCTCTGCGACGCGCGCCTGCCTCACCTGGCTGTAACACCGCGTTTCTCGCTCACGCGCTCGCCCCGAGAAAAATCGCGGCCGGGCTACCGGGGCGGCACGATGCGCTTTGCATTTCCGACCGTGGTGTTCAATCACATTTTAACAGGCCGCGGGATGGCGACCAAATTCTGCGTCCAATATGCGACGCTCTTCTGGCTATCGCACCTCGTTCTCTGATTACGCTTTCACCGTTAACTACTACAGCTACCACAAGGGTTCGTTTAATCATTTAACATGGTCGTTAGTCGTCGGGATGGAGATGTGCCACCAATCATCAAAGTGGGTGCATCCACGTTCAACCGTGCTATAGCTGCCAGACATCAATATACATTGTGCAAACTCTCTTACATCAATGTACAGTAAACATTCAGTTACTTCTGCAAGGACATGCTTTACATTCTTGTTATTACGATTCCTATGACGGAGGGGTCAACCATTTTTTTTTAATTTTCCGCTGCGCGTCACACAAACGAGGACAAAGAATTATATTAAAAGACACAGCAGAAATTACTAGTACACGTATGCCGTCAATCACTACATGAATAATATTGCCACTTGCAATGCCTTCATTGTAACCAGAGGTTCTACCTTGGCCAAGCATGAAGGAACACATTCTTTTGTGTTTTTTTTTTCTTTTCTACAAAACGGGCCGTGCGTTCCTGAAATACTCTCCTGCTGGTCTTCTATCTTCGTCATAGAAACCAGCCATTTGTCAGCGCTATCTACTGTGCAAGCCAATCGTCATTATTAGGTTAAATGGTAATCCGTCTTCATTGTCTCTTGCTAGGTAGTTGATGCCATGCGGGTTTATAGTAATTTGTTTTCTGATTGAGCACAGTGGGCTGCACACTCATGCTTTGCAGAATAGGAACATATCTTAACCATATGAAGGCGCTGTACCCGTGCTTCAAAACAAATGTCGAAAGACAACTCGTTTGCTGAAATTCGCGACAGTGGGATAAAATTGCTCTGCAGGGCAAGCAGTACAGCAGACACGGAGGATTCTGCACATCGGAAAATTTATACTTGGTGAAAATTATATGACAAACTCGCGATTAAGTGGTCATGTGGTGCGCCTTTTGAGGTGGCCGCTCCAGAAGCTGAGGAACGCTGGGAGAAATATGAAAGAAGCCATGCCGTTGACGTCCGAAAACATCGTTCTAGCGAATTATTGAATAACTATGGTAGCACAAGGTAACGGCACACATAGTTATTCAAGAATGCCGTAGAAAGAAAGAAAGAAAGAAAGAAAGAAAGAGAGAAAGAAAGAAAGAAAGAAAGAAAGAAAGAAAGAAACAAAAGCAGAAGTCAGGCACGCTCACGCCAAGCATCGCTTACGCATATTTCCCCGCCAGGAGAGGGGCCCCTGAATATTTTGTAGTGGAAGCATTCTTCTGAACAGAAGCACTCAACAGTTTTCAAGCGGCACATGCATGAGCAAAGAAAAATAAACCTCTTATTGCTAAGCATTGTTCATAATTTGCCTGCCTCCTTCCAGGTGCATCGCAGTGAATCCGTACGATGATTTTAGCTATCGTTCTGTTTAAAACAGATAGCTTCTCTCGGTCACCATGTTAGCCACAAGATTCTGCTGAAACGAGATACGGGTTTAGGAAAAGATGAAAAGTTGCAGCCTCATTAGGTGATAAGGAAAGCGCAAGCGAAAGCCTATTCTCCAATAAGATGCTAATTAAAATGCTTTGAAATTTTTGGTCAAATGCAGTATGAAGAATTGGGGTTGCCTCCAAATTTTTTCTAATATCGGTTAGTATATTCGAATAAATTTATTATTAGAAAGTTAATCAGCCCTTATCTTAATTAAACTTATGCTCCGATATCATATGCACCGAACAAACGCCTAACTTGAACGAGAACAATCGATTTCGCACCAGTTTTATTTTTCCAAGACTTTTTCTGAATATTCGAAAAACCGGAAGTAACTGCTCGACGGGAAGTGCTTGAAAAACAAACTGGAGTGCCACTCTGAGCTCATGTCACTAAAAAACGTTACGTCATGCTAATGTGTACTTTCGCTTGTGCACACCGGTGCATGTGCGTGTGATTGCGCCTGTGTGCACGCTTGTGTTTATTTTGTCTGTGTTTATTGTCCTTTTTCGTCATTTGTTTCTTTGAAAACCTTAGTATAACACAGGATCGCCTTTTGATGCCTGTTTAACATTGCTATGTTTCTCGCTTCTTTACGAGTTCAGCCGAGCGGGTGAAAACTGCTGGAAGGTACTATCGAAAGGGACTTATGTGAAGAACGTGTACCCAGGAATGGCAGTAACGTTTCAACAGTTCTGTGCGGTCATGCCTTACGACAAAGAGAACTCCACCTACGAATACTCCACCGTAAGAAACTACTTTTGCAGAGAAGTTTCCATACATTCGTAGCACGGTGTGGCTTGTGAAGTTTGCAGCACACGTGGGATACTCTAAAGTATGCCCTCCCATTTCCTTCATTTAGGTTAACCAAACAAATTGCAAAGTGCGCTGCAATTTCTCCAAAACACACTGGTATCATGGATACAGTGGTCTGGAAAGTTACAAGGTGAAATTTTACTACGACGGAGATGCACTGGACTACATGCCCTGCGGAGACCATCACGTAAATCGAAGCACTAACTCTTTGTTTTACTGCATCTCTCACTGGCTCGTATTTAGGAACGAAAAATATTGATCACAGAACAATAAACTGGTGGTCTACTTTGCATGACACTATGCCCAGTGTATAGCACGTATTAAATACTCAAGTGGACTGAAAGGAGTCGTCACGGCTCCCTACTGTCTCCGTGTAAACAATATGTGTCCGAAAATTGTCAAGGTAAAAGAACCGCGAAATTTGCTCGCTACCTTCAGCATTACTTTCACAGGGGAGCGGTTAAGCTTTTCGTTATGCCGTGCAGAGCCGACAGAAAACTATAATCATCATGAACCGGCAAGCGCTCTCTTCGTCCTCTTCTTTACCTTCTGCATCGTTCCCCGAACACGTGCGCCTATTTGTCTGGCGTGGGATGCAATAGCTCTGACAGGTGAGAGAAGGAGTACAGAGGCAGAGAGAGAGTGAAAGAGATAGAAAGAAAGAGAACGAGAAATGGAGAGAAAGAAATGAAGCCAGAGATAGAAACAGAGACAAAAGAGAGATAGAAAAAAGAAAGAGCAAGACAGAAAGAGATAAAAATAGAAAAATCAAAGAAAAAGAGAAGAAGAAAGAGACAGAAAGAAAGAAGAAGCGAGAAGTAGAGAGAAAGATAGGGAAGAGAGAGAAAAAAGATAGAAACAGCGAGAAAGAAATAGAAAAAAACAGAGAAGGAAAAGAGATAGAAAAAACAGAATGAGACAGAAAAGAGAATGAAAAAGAGGAAGAAAGAAAGGAAAAGTAAGGAGAAACAAAGCAAGCCGTCCAGCTCCGCACTTCAGGCCTGGCACCACTATAGGGCAAAGCGCTCTAATTTTTTCTGGTTGCTGCAGACATCTTAATATGAGTGAAGACAACTATTACAACAGTTACTGAATAAATTAAGTCAGCTTTTTAATTAGAGGATACAGGTGGTCACATGAAGTCCAGTACTTTGCGCTATTTCGATGGGCAAGGTCAGGGACACAGCGGCCTTATCAGAGGGAAGGAGCTTTGGTCAAGATTTTGTACGTTCGCTTCATATTGCTGTCGCTCGTCCTTTTGATACAAGATTACGTTTTCTGTAGAAATTGTTACTTTCGTTTGGCACCTGTTAGCTTTCCCTAGGTTGCGCATCTGGCATCTTCCATATCGCATGAAAGAGTCGTGCAAGTTGTTTGACAACAAATTTCTTGCTTCCTTCCAGGTCTGCATCCAAGGACTGTGCAAGGATAAACGTCAGAATAATTATTACCCGATAGGTGAAAGGAACCCCACACGCACTGGTGAAAGGAGTGATGTTTTTACACGACCACTACGAAACGGACGGTAAAAGCGACAAAATGGATGTTCGCTTGGCGGCACGATCCAAGAAGCTGGCAACATTAAGGTGGCAGCACACGTATGCAAAATAAACGATGCTCCACGAGATATCATGACTGATTTAAATGCGAAACCTGGAATATAGCTTTTTTTTTATTTACGACAGAGACTTGCCCTTAAGGCATAATATTTGTTGGATATATTTGTGTTAAATGTGCGCCATTAGGTCGGTGTTGTGTATGAAGTGAAGAAGTGTCTTGTGGAATGTGTTGTCATGTATCCATCGGTCATAACTGTTTGTGTCACTGTAGCGAAGACCAGCTTGCAGGAGATGACGGGAGCGTTCCGACTGTAATCCTTGGCATGTCCATATAAGGTGGTATGCATCTGCTTGCATCACCGGAACAGAACAGTACGGGCATGTATCACCAAGTGGTAAATGCGACCAGTTCCATGTTGAGAGAACAGCTGGTGTAAGGGTCACCCCTGCCCGAAGCCTCCTAAGCACGACTTCCTCCGCCCTAGTAAGGTGAAGGGGGAGAGAGCAGACACACGGTGGTATAAGAGCGCGTGTATCCTGCCGGAGAACATTTTTACGGGTACGGAGTGTATTTAGGGGTTGAGGTGGAAGGGGAATAGATGGGAGGTCTGTATTAGGAGGGCAGTGTGCCTGTTGGTCAGCAGCAATATTGTGAGGGTTCGCAGCATGGCCTTGAATCCAGTGTACCCTTGTGCAAGTGGCTGTATTACGGTTCATCTTATGTATCGCCTCGCAGATTTCCATCACCTTGTGAACTTTCTTGAGTTCCTGGACAGCCGCTAAAGAATCGGTGAATACGTCAAGTTGCCTAATTGTAGACAGCTTAGAGGTGACATCCCGCACTGCGTCATGAATGGCTTGAAGTTCCATTACAAGAGGACTGGCTTCCGTAGATAGATAACGCTGGTGACCACTGATGAAATTATGCGTGGTACTAAGGAATGATGTCCTTCCGCCGTCTTGTAGGATGGCAGCATCTGTATAGACTTTGCAGACGTTAGCGCATGGTGCTTCTATGACAGATCGTTCGTCAATAATACCTGATGTAGCGCTGCGCCGTAACTTGGTTGTCTTATTAGATGTGATGGTGGTGAATACCCAGGGAGGCATTGTATCGGACTGGTGGTCAATGGGAGACCCGCGTTGAAAGTGGGCATGCAACGCAGCAACAACCGGAACAAGTTGCTTTTAAAGACGATAGTCTTTCTTGGGGAACTTAATCGCAGAAATTTTGGTCTGTCTTTCTGTTTGTCGGCACGTCACCCGATTCAGCCAACCGGCCAAAGTTGAACCACTTGCTTACCGCCCACCCATCTTGAACTGGTACGGCTGTTCATACTTGTGAACGTTGTCGATCAAAAAGTAAATATTACGCATATCTGAGGCGTAACATCATTAGGTAAGTATTAGGTGGTGTGTTCCTTTAATAGAAAATACATAGATACGCAATTTTAAAGACCTTGATGGTATGCGTTTAACGATGAGACAGTAACGCGTTTATTAAAAGATTGCCACAGCTGAAGCGATCAGCGGTCCAAGCCGAGCGCAAGCGCGAGCGCCAACAACAACCGTCTTCGTATTCTACTTTCGCAGGCGTTCTTGTCTGCGCCTTACCATGTTACAAATCACTCCCCCGCGGAAAAGGAGCCATCCTGGCGACCTAAGGAACAGGTACAACTGGAGGGTCATAATGCGGCTTCAGTCGATCGACGTGAACAGCCTCGCGGCCGCGACGACGGCGGTCCGTAGATGATTGAACAGGCTCAATCATATAGTTAACTGGGGATGCTTGACGTAGGACGCGTAGGACGCGGTAGTAAACAGGGATGCCGCTCTGGCATTCCTGTTTTACCCAGGCGACGTGTAAGTAAGAGAGTTTGTGGAGAGTAATCGTTGAGTGCGGACGTTTCTTCTCCTTCGGCGCATCGCGCCAAACAGCGTGTTCGGGCTGGCCGGCGTCCCCACCGGTCGCGTTGGTCACCGCCGGTCTTCGCCTGCCGCTGCGCCGGGACTACCAGCCCGCAACACAGCACTCATGTTTCCCGACGTATTGCCAGATGGCGTCCATATCTCACGCAGCGCCTCTTCTATCGTCTTTAGACGACATTTGCAGCGAAGCACGCAGATACGCGGCCAATTTTTTTATTTCACGCGCTTTTTCCCTTTGCGAAATTAGCTCTGCAATTGTGTTAAGCTGGGCGTGCTCCTGTAAAGTTGGTATCGGGGTGATGCGGGGTAACGCTGTTATTGTGCGCATGGCATCACGGTTAATAGTCTCCAACTGTGCCAGCTGTGCCAAAGTTAAACGTTGAAATTGCGCCTGATATACAATTCTTGGATGTAGAACTGTGCGAACGAGCCATCGAGCTACATCAGTACGAGCTCCAGCTGCTTTTGATGCAATGCGGCGAATCAGATGAAGCGTTTTTGTGGAAGTCTGCCTGACTTTGCGGAGCCAGTGCGCACCACTGCCGGACCGGTGAATGTCAAGACCTAGTATGCAGACCTCCGAAGCCTCAGGAATTGTCACTGTACCAAGTGTAAATGTAAAGGGGCACTGCGTGATCTTTCTGCGTCCTGCCTTGTTAGCCACTACAACATAGCTTGATTTTTGGGCGGAAATGTCTAACCCTGCGTTCCGAGTGTAGTTTTCAAGTACATCAAGGGCTTGCTGAAGCTGTTGAGCTTGTCTTGAGACGTCTTTATGCACAGACCACAAAGTCACATCATCAGCATATATTAGAAACTTCACGTCTGGAATCCGGTGTAGTTGCCAAGCTAGAGGTATTAGTGCAACGTTGAACAGAAGAGGAGCCAAAACGGAACCTTGTGGGACACCTCTGTTGGACGTGAAGCAACCTTCTGGCTTTCCATCTCTTATAGAAAATGTGCGGTTGTGAAGGAAAGAGTAAATAAATCTTACGACCCGCGGCGGAAGTCCCAGGTCGATGAGGTTGGAAATAATGACTTCATGGTCGATATTGTCATACGCTTTCGTTATGTCGGTTGCTACAACCGTGCGTACTGCATGGCTGTGTGGTGAAACCTGTAAAATGTCGTCCGACAAGATAGAAAGCCCATCTTCAGTTCCCAAATGAGAACGGAATCCAATTTGAGCCGGATGGTATTTATTCTCTCGTTAAAGCCACCAGGAAATACGTGTAGCCAGCATCTTTTCAACGAACTTGCAGACGGTCGCAGTCAGTGAAATTGGGCGTAAAGCTTGCAGGTTATTTGGAGACTTTCCTGGTTTTGGAATCGGGACAACAACTGAATGTTTCCAATCAGATGGGACGTCCCCAGTCTCCCATACTTTATTAATAGCCTGCAGAAGTGCGCCAAGAGCTTCACCTTCCATGTTCTTGAAAACTTCGTAAGGAATACCGTGTGGACCAGGTGTTGTTCCTTTGCGCGAAGTTTCAATCGCCGCTATTAGTTCGGCCATGCTGTAAGGGCTGGATATATCCGATGTAGCAACTATGGTCAGACTCGTCGATTTCGGAGCAGTTTATAGATGTTGCGCTGTCATACTTCAGGAAAAATGCTCTTGCAGCCTGTTCTGCAAATTCTTGTGGCGTACTTTGCATCGCTAACCTAACGCTTGCTGCAGGGTCAGGTTGCTTGGGACCACGTTCCATCGACCGGAACGTACGCCAAAGTGCTCTGTTTCCCATGCCAGATCCAAGTTTCTCACACCACTCATGCCACCGTCGTCGCGAAAGCTGCTTTTCGTGCCGACGCGCCTTTGCTGCTATATGGTTAGCACGAGCGCGGCTACCTGGTACATCTGGATTCCTCGACGCATACACTTCTGCCTGACGTCGCTTTGCCCAAAGTTGCAAAAGAGTGAGGTCCGGTTGAGGTTGTCCTTCGTCAACGGTGGTCATGATTGTGTTACTGCGGAGCAGTTCTTGTAAAGCGGGAAGAATTTCCGATGGCTCTGTGGGTACTTTATCAATCGATGATTCCCGAAATTTATCCCAATGCGTGATCGCTACTCGTCGTCGAATTTTCTTTATGCATCTTCTTTGTAAAACAATTATGATTGGCATATGATCACTGCCCCATGTATCCGGCTCCACCCGCCACTACCCACGGCAAATACCGCGTTATGATGGAACGCATTGCGCCGGTAAGATGATAGGATGAATAGAGGTGTCCCACATTTCGAAGAAAATGTTTTTCTTGGTATTTTCTAACCGCATTCTCTATAACAGCATAGTGTCGGACACCCGAAGAAAAATGTTGGTCGATGTAAAAGGTAGTGCACTCTGACAGAGCGTATCACTGTTGCGTTTTGGCCAGACATAAGTCCCGAATAATCGTAATGATAGCTGGGTTTTCACGTGCTCCGTAGTGGAGGGCTCGGGAAATTTTGACAACCTAGAGCTCTTTAACGTGTACTTAAATCTAAGTGCACGGGCCTCTAGCCTCCATAGAAAATGCGACCGCCGCCGCCGCGGCCAGGATCAAAACCGCAAACTTCGTGTCAGTAGCCGAGCATTGTACTAATTGTACCACCTCGGCGGCTTGTAGGTCCGGATTAGCTCGCGAGACAATTCAGGCCCAAACTATCTTCGTGACGTTTGCATTATTGCTCCTTCAGTGGCACTTTCATAGCGTAAAGCGATTACCTGGCTAGATTTTAGGACGTTGGTAGGTAGCTGCACGCGCTTACAATTTAATTGCGGAGCCCTGTGATCGTGTTGTCACATGATAAACAATATGTACATGTTCAGCTGTTTCTAATAATAAATCACTTGGATGACAGTGCTATTTTCGCAGTACTGTATTAACGCTATGGAGTGAAAGAGCCTGTGTCGCAGAAAATGCGGTGTCGGCGTTGGCGTTGCAGGCCGCTGCCACGTCGGAACAGAAAGACCAATGAAACGAATGAAAAATCAGGATTCCACCTGGAACGGAACCCAGGTATTCTACGTGGGATTCAAGCATTCTACCACAGATCCGTGCCAGTGCTTGAAACTGCTTTGGAAAAAGACCCTATATGCAATAGTCATGTCAGGGGACGAGTCACGTTAACAGGCGTAATATTGTGTGGCAGGAACATATCATTTCACCAGGCATCACATCAAGTGAATTGCGAAATTAGTTAGTGGCTTAAAGCTCCTCGCTCATTACAATAGGCACATTCACAATTAATCATCATCATCATCATTAGCCGCACCAGCAGCAACGCGTGCTGCTACATAGATGCACGCATTGCCTGGCTTATAGATGCATAGCGGGTACTTCGCTACTTCTGAAAATGGTGAATTATGACGTAGTGGGTACTTTGCAACTGTATTTGCACAAGGCGCCATAGAATAGTTTAAAACGGCAAATGCCATGCGCACAGACGTTTCTTCACGGAACGGTTGAGTTGACAACTGAGAAGCGAAGCATGGCAAGCGAATGAGAAGGTGATGCAAATGGGCCACGATTATGCTATCGCGTTCTACTCAAAAATGCGAAGCTTAAGCCCCGTCAAATCTTTTTTTCTTTGCCTCAGCCTATTTAGCTCTGTTCGCATGTATCCGGCAGTTGACTCCCCTAGGCTTCTATACATGATCACTTGTACTCGTATGTTTAGAAAACAAAATGGGGACGGTTCAGAATACCAGTATATACCCTACTAAGGAGCGGTCCCTCTTTATCTTGACATGCATATCGAGGGTTAAGCGTTGTTCATTGGAACATTCGGGGATTCCATGTAGGCTACGTTGATGGGTGCTGTTGTAAGCTTTTCGAGGCACAGCAGCACTAACTACTAGCTTACATATGAGTTGCATGTAGTGAAGCGCGAGTGAAACAATAATTACGAATTGCGAACTAAAATAAGCCACGTGGAGAAGTTGTCTCCTAAACTCTGGTACACAGAAAGTAACTTTTCAGTATTGATAATTCCTTATATTTACATTTAAACGGAAGAAGTATAGGGGCTATGAACCATGGGTCGTAGGTGGCTGTCATTTGATTGACACTTGATACGGGTCGAGCACGCTTTCGCAGCTCATCGCTGCTAGAAAATGCCTGTGGAAGTCCCTAGGTGCAACAGCTTTGATGTAAAGAAGATTTAAGAGAACAAAATGTAAGATGAAAGAAATGTTGTAGCAGAAAGTAAACTGCGACAGGAAAAAAAGCAGCAAGAGACCAAACTCGCCGGCTGCCATAGTTACACAAACAAGTGCTGCGAATCACATCACATGTCTGTTGGGGATGGACTGACATTTCGTGTTGTTGACCGCCTTCTTTACTTCATATAGTTTAAAATACCAATAAAAAACCCACGTGGCAATAGCGTTTACTTCTGAACCGAAAATGACAGATTTTCCTGCCCTTTTTAAATGCCCCTGATCGGCATTTATTCGCTATTTAGCGCTGCTGCAGGAGTTGCTTGTTAGAAGTCACGCAAACAAAGTTTCGCGAGCATGCTCCTCTCTACACTGATTGTCATCGCCATTTGTTCCGTAAGAGGTAAGGCACATCGTATAAATTAACTTTATATATTGTCCCTCTCGCTGATGAAGCCAATGCAAATGCGTTCGCGTAAAGTACGTTCGAGGGCAGCGTTTGTAAGAGTTAATTGACCTGACATATTTCCCAATCACATCGCGAAACTTCACTGCTTTAGGAAAGAAACTATACTGGCTAAGCGCAGTTAAGTTCACAGAGTCCTAAGTCCTGCATGACGTATGCTGAAGTTTACGTGTTGGTGTTCGTTCCCTGCCTACCTTTTAGTGCTTGCAAGTGTAACGCCTCAACTTAATATAAAGCACGTAAATTGCAAATTTGACATCCCTTTAGAAATGTAGGAGTAGGAAGCAGTAGGATTTTTCAGAAACCATGCGCAGGGTTACAAGACTTTGTGTTGTTTTGAAGGAAGCCGAAGGACAAGACAGTGTAAATATACCCGTTGAAGATACTTAACGGTACAAATGATCTCAAAACCGAACGCGTAAGTGATAACGCCGACTAAAAAAACGCATCAAAATTATTAACCCGGGCTAAATATTAGTCAGATGAGAAGTACTACAAAACTTTTGCACGCCATTAAATTTACGCCGTCAGCTGTCATCGTTTCGGTCATCTGTTCATAATTCAGATGCGCATTTGAGCGTTGTTATGATCACTCATCATTTCATTAAGCGGCAGCACAAATATATAAATCTTGCTGGCAGAAGTGCTGCTTCTCGTTTTCCGTCCTTTTGCTCACACGAGTGTTCATACCGCAAGCGAGCTGTTTAAACTGAGACCACACTCTGCAGGTATTCAAGAGCCGAGAATCGTCTATCCGAAATTTCTTCAGGAGCGTTCGTTGGAAGGAAGGATATTAGTTCGTGTACATGATAACTTGACACTGAGGTTAAGGAGGACGGCCGTAGCAGCCCGCCGGATTCGCGTCCTCAAACACGCAAACGGACGCCCTGTCACGTTGTTCGTAAGTAGAAATCTCCCCGCCGGTCGAATGGCAAGTATGTTTTTCCCATCGGCAAACAAGCCACAAGTAAGCTGCCGATCATTATACCGTAGGGTGAAGTAGCGCACTTTTCACGGGGACAAAGGGGAAAAGAAAGACACGAAACTCGCTACACTTGCAACTAAATTTATTTCAGAAACAATACTTCATCTATATATATGAACCCACGCACCCCCGAGCGACACAGAAATGAATTAATAGTCAATGCATTCTTATAAAAGAAGAAATTTTGCGCACACTCAAGCGATACCACAATGATTCTGTAGCTTAGACATTTTAAAAAACATAAAAAAGTAAACAGTCGAGGGTAACAGCAAGATAAGAGGTACTGGTAGTAACTTACGCGCGCTTCAAACGGAAGTGGAAATAGGTAACATCAAGGGTAATGATCAGCACCAACTAGCCCAGCTCCCAACCCTATTAAGTTGCCGATGTTAGCATAGGCGTGCACACGGGGCAGGGAGGGAGGGGGGGAGGCATCCCCCTAACCGTCAAAGGGGGGCGCCAAGTCCGCCCCACACCTTTACCCAGTCAATTATTCCACACAGGTTTCTGACGACGATGGCCGAGGAACCCTCATGTTGCATTCCAAGAACTGATTACTGCCCAGATTTATCACCAGAAAGCACGTCATCACTTCATTTTCCTTTTTGCATTAATTTAATCCATTGCGAAGCTTGTTTCTTTCGGACTCAACCAACAGGTAGTATGGAGGGGGCGCTGCAACTCATGTGTATGTTAGATATGAGAGTTGGTCCATAGTTGGTACGAATTGCTGACTTGAGACATATATAATTGGTGCAAAAAAAAGGACAACGGACAAGGTGAACGTATAGACAGGAGCGAAAGTCTGTTTTTTGCTCGTCCATTGTCCTCTCTATATACTAGCCCCGTTTATTCGGCCTTTTTTGCGCTAGTTAGATATGTCTCAAGGTTACCAAGCCGAGTTCCTGGAATGTGTCAATACTGAAGTAAATGTTATTGCACGTTGTCCAGGCATAACACCTTCACGTACAAATAGAGAGAGACAAAGTTTATTAGAATGCACAGAGGGTCATTGGGTGTATCCAGCGGCTGGTGGGGGGATCAATTCCCCCATAATATATGTTTATTTTTGCGCATGTGAGTCTAGTTGGGACAGAAGCACCCGGAGCGGGCATCGCTGGGTGTCATAGCGAGCACAGCTGGACATGACGTGTTCAAGTGCCTGTTCTATTCCACAGGAGTAGCCTGTATACTAGACACAAGGCCATTTTCTACAGCCCAGATTCTAGGATCATGGTCATGTGCCTCGAAGGCATAGAAGGCAATGGAAGCGCTACTGAAATACCAAAGGCCAAGAGATCTGTGCAACTGCTGCCTGTAAACTGGATGTGTTCTCCCAAGTGCGCTTGTGATTCTGTCCCTCTCTCTTTTCGCCTCCTTTATCCCTCTCCCCCAATGCAGGGTAGCAAACCAGACGTGCGTCTCGTTAACCTCCCTGTATTTTCTTGAGTCTCTCTCTCTGTGCGCATGTGTGTGTATACCCGCATAAATACAAACACACGAACGAACATACACGAAGGTTTGTTGAGCCCCCCTCTCCCCCATAATATTGTTATGATGAAAGATGTTTATTTGAAGATGGGCTGATGGGCAAAAGGGGCTGAATGGCTGCCGCCTGGCACCGACACACTCGCAAGACAAGCGCTCTTCGTCCTCCTCTTCTTTTCGCCCTGCCTGTCGCGTTAGCGTAGCACTCCTCCCTCCACAGACGAAGCCCGCCGGGCGAGTAACGGCTACGTGAACGAGGAGTCGCGCGGACGACAGCGCTTTAGGCGCGCGACGTGAACAAGTTGCGTCTGCCGAGAACGGTAGCCGTGGTTTAGGAGACGAGCTATCGAGTACGTCAGGTCACTGAGGCGATCGACGATGACGAAGGGGCCGGTGTAACGTGCCAGAAACTTTTGACACAGGCCACGCTTGCGAAGCGGCGTCCAGAGCCAAACTATGTCGCCTTTGTCGTAAGATACGTCCTTGTGCCGTGAATCGTAGGTGATCTTGGAACGGTCCTGGGATGCCAGCGTACGAAGCTGAGCTACACGCCGTGCCTCCTCTGCGCGGCAGAGAGTCTGGGCAATAGAAAGGTCCACATGAGTATGAAATGGCAGAATGGTGTCAAGGAAGAGTCGAGGTGGTCGAACGTAAAGAAGATAGAAGGGGCTGTAGGCAGTGGCTTCATGCCTCGCCGTGTTGTAGGCGTACGTAATAAAGGGGAGGATGTCATCCCAATTCTTATGCCTTGAATTGACGTACATAGAAATCATATTGGTGAGCGTTCTGTTCGTGCGCTCGACGAGACCATTTGTCTGCGGGTGATAAGGGGTCGCGTGGCGAAATCGACAATCACAGAGACGCAAGAGTTCTTCGACCACGTCGGCAACGAACTGGCGTCCACGATCACTCACAATAATGCGAGGTGGTCCATGGCGAAGTATGACTGTAGACAGGAGGAAACTCGAAACATCGATTGCCGTGGCTGTTGGTATTGCTGCGGTCTCCGCATAACGCGTCAGGTGGTCAACACAAACGATGACCCAACGGTTGTTGTTTGATGAGCGCGGGAAAGGGCCGACAAGATCCACTCCGACCATTTCGAAAGGTGTTGAGGGTGGTGTCAAAGGGTGAAGGAGTCCGACCGGGGCAGTGTTCGGGCGCTTGAATTGTTGGCATTTGTCACAACTGGCCACATACTTTTCTATAGTCCTTCTCATTCTAGGCCAGTAGAATCGACCTTGAACGCGGTGATACGTTTTGGCGAAACCCATGTGTCCAGCGGTCCCGTCATCGTGCATAGCACGGAGCACGTCTCGTCGCAACTTTGTGGGGACCACTAATAGTAAGCGTGCACCATCAGCCGCGTAATTCTTTTTATAGAGCAGGTCATCTTGCATAACAAAGCCATTGTTGTTTGTCGGCTGAGCAGCTGAGTCGAAAAGGGCATCCAAGTGCCGGTCGTCACGCTGTTCTTTCCTGAAGGTGGCGAGGTCGGGAAAACGTGTATCGTCAATGGCGGCTAGGAATTCATCAAAATTGTCGGCGTCACAAGCAGTTGTGGGTAGCGGGAGCCGCGAAAGACAGTCGGCGTCGGCATGCTGGCGGCCACTCTTGTAACGGACCGTAAAGTCAAATTCCTGCAAGCGTAGCGCCCACCGAGCAAGGCGACTAGACGGGTCACGGAGACCAACTAACCAACATAGCGAATGATGATCGGTAACAATCGTGAAGTGATGGCCGTAGAGATACGGGCGGAACTTCTGGACAGCAAAAACTACAGCGAGACACTCTTGCTCCGTTACGGTGTAATTCTGTTCGGCCTTGCTCAACGAACGGCTGGCGTACGCAATGGCATGCTCGGCGTCACCAAAACGCTGGATGAGGACGGCACCGAGGCCAATTCCACTTGCGTCGGTGTGCACTTCCGTTGTGGCAGAAGGGTCAAAATGGTGGAGTATGGGTCCGGAAGAGAGCATGAACTTTAGCTGCCGAAACGAAGAGTCGCAATCCGTTGTCCAGGTGAAAGGCGTGTCCTTGCGTAGCAATGAGGTCAGAGGGTACGCAGTTTCGGCAAAATTGGGCACAAAACGTCGAAAGTACGAGCAAAGACCTAAGAAACTTCTTAACTCGCGTTGCGACTGCGGTTGCTTAAAATTGCTCACTGCGGCAACCTTCTGTGGGTCTGGCCGTACGCCGTGCTTGTCCACTAGATGTCCGAGTACTAGCGCCTCTCGTTGGCCAAACTGGCATTTCTTTGAGTTGAGGGTAAGGGCAGCCTGTTCGAGGCACGTCAAAACAACGTCAAGTCGCTGGTTGTGTTCTGCAAAAGTGCGACCGAAAATTACGACGTCATCTAGATAGCATAAACAAATCTCCCATTTTAGGCCACGCAGAACCGTGTCCATGAACCTTTCGAACGTCGCGGGCGCGTTGCACAAACCAAACGGCATAACGTTGAATTCAAACAAGCCGTCTGGTGTCACAAAAGCTGTTTTCTCTTTGTCAGTGGAATGCATCGGTATTTGCCAATAGCCCGATCGGAGGTCCACAGATGAAAAGTAGGACGCCGAGTGGAGACAGTCAATGACGTCGTCGATACGGGGAAGCGGATACACATCCTTTTTCGTCACGGAATTGAGGCGCCGGTAGTCGACGCAAAACCTCCAGGATCCGTCTTTCTTTCTCACAAGTATGACCGGTGCAGCCCAAGGGCTAGAAGAATCTTGAATGACGCCCTTGGCCAGCATGTCATCCACCTGGTCAGCGATAACCTTACGCTCCGACGCGGACACGCGGTAAGGCTTCTGCCTTATTGGATGCGCTAACCCGGTGTCGATCCTGTGACGAGCCCGTGTGTTGGGAATGCGCACTTCCTTAGCTTCCTGGCTGAAATCAAACAGCGATGCATGCTTCCTGAGGACACTGACCAGCACTTGACGCTTCTCGGAGGTCAGTGACTTGTTAACCATATTCAGGAAAAGTGATGAGTCTTGAGGAACACCAGGGCTAATATCAGTTGCTCGGGCTTCTTCGTGCGATGTGTCATTATTTAAAGCTGCTATATCGATGCTGGTATCCACTTCAAACGATGCAAGCCTCATACCCTTGGGTAGCACAACAGACTCGTCAGATACATTTGACACCCAAAGTGTGGTTGTTCCGCGGGCCAAAGAGATGACGCATCGAGGTATGAACGCACTTTTCTTCGTTATGATCGAAGACACCGGTTCGGCAATAGCAGCAAGTGCATCAATGTCACACTATCAGCAGCTACTCGAACTCTGGATACGGAATGTGCCGGGAGGACGACATCTTCAAGGACGGCGAGGGTGCGCGAACAGGTAGAAGGTCGGTCGGCAAGAGGGGGCAGGAAAAGCTCGCCGGTCCCACAGTCAAGCGTGGCACCGCACTGCTGTAAGAAGTCGAGGCCAAGAATTACATCATGTGTAGACTGAGCAAGAACTGCAAATTCGGCTTGATATAACTTGTCGGAGAAATAAACGTTCACTGTGCACACACCAAGGGGTCGGAGCAATTGTCCACTTACAGCACGAAATGTGTTAGCGTTGTCCCAGTGAAACATTACTTTACGACCGAGTTTGGTTTTGAAATCCAGACTGATGACAGATACACTCGCTCCCGTGTCTACTAAGGCTGACGTAGCAACATTGTCCACTAAAACACTAATCTTGTTGTGATGCATGGTGACTGGCGGAGGCATAGGGGAATGTGGCTGAAGATGACCGGCGACCTCACCTCCATCGGTCGCGCCGCCTAGTTTCCCGGCGGTGGGGACGTGAGACGTCGTAGAGGAGATGGAGACCTGTGTTGCCGTCCAGGCGGTGGCGTCAAGCTCCGCACGGAAGCTGGCGAGTCGCTGCGGTAATTCAGCCGATAGGGCGTCCTGCTATCAGGGCCGGGAGGCCAGTTGGCTCTGTCACCAGGGTGATTGTTGCGCCGATAGAAAGTGCGTGGTCGCTCAGTTGATGGGGCTGACATGCGGCGTCGCTGAGGACAAAATCGGGCGACGTGGCCGCGGACGCCACATTGGAAGCAAATGGGGCGCTCACGAGACATGCTGAAATTGCCAGCGGGAGGATACATGGCGCGGCCGTCCCACGTTTGAGAAACTGCAGATGGGCCGCGTACGAAGCCGTCGTGGCCCTCGTAACCGAGATGGGCGTTCACTGCAGGGCTTGGTACCATTGGACGCGGTGCGAAGTTGTATGCATCAACGGAAGCAGCGTTGATGGACGTCACACTCGGATCGCACGAAGGAAGAGGCTCCCGAGCCCGAGGAGACGGAACAGACGCCGCTTCACGTCGGTCGAGCTCTTCCCGCACCACTTGGCGGATAATTGACGCGAGGTCAGACGGGGCTGGAGCGACGTCAACGCTGGCGACAGTCGTTACGTTGGCCAAGCGGCCGAACTTCGGTGTGATGCGCCGAGCTCTCAAGGCTTCAAATGTGCGGCAGTGAAGGATGACGTTACTCACGGACTCTAGATTCTCCTTCGCGATGAGGTACTGATAGACGTCCTCTGCAATTCCTTTCAGAAGGTGACCCACTTTGTCCTCTTCGGTCATCCGAGGGTCCAGGACCTTGCACAACTTGAGCACTTCCTCAATGTACGTTGTGCAGGTTTCCCCAGGAACCTGAGCGCGTTGCATCAGCGTTTGCTCGGCACGCTTCTTTTTGGCCGCTGGATCTCCGAAGCACTTCCTAATCTCGTCGACGAACTTCGGCCACGTTGTCAAGCTCTCCTCGTGGTTTTCATACCACACAGACGCGGTTCCCTTAAGGAAGAGGCCGACATTGGTAAGCTGACCGGTGGCATTCCAACCATTGAACCGACTTGCCCGTTGGTAGAAGCTCAGCCAAGCGTCCACATCCTCACCGGCTTTTCCTGCGAAGGTTCGTGGCTCGATGTAGGGTTGCCATGGGTGACCTGAGGCGGCCGGTGTCGGGAGACCGGAAGCGGGTGCCAGATGCTCGTTGTCCGTTTCGGAATCCATCTCTGGCGGCAGACCAGCAATTCGTCTACTTCGGCGAATCACGACGTACTGCGTCTCTTCAGTCGGTGCGTCGTCGTTCGTAGGGAGCGCCGTTATCGTACCCAGCACCTCTCACCAAACTGTTATGATGAAAGATGTTTATTTGAAGATGGGCTGATGGGCAAAAGGGGCTGAATGGCTGCCGCCTGGCACCGACACACTCGCAAGACAAGCGCTCTTCGTCCTCCTCTTCTTTTCGCCCTGCCTGTCGCGTTAGCGTAGCAATATTTTTTGGCTATGTCCCTGATAGAGGACAGCACGAACGAGTGAACGTGCTGGACCGCTACTCTAACTTGGAGACAAAGAAAGAAAAACAGGGTGATAAAGAAAGTTATAAACACCGAAAATGATGCGTGCTTACAACAACGTAAGACAATGGTTCGCTCGATGCAGTGAGTTTGGTCCTGAAACAGCCTTTGCACCTGTTGCTGCACACCTGCTCGTGCACAGTGGAAATAATAACGAAAACAGACCAGCTTGAGTTATAGCCTGACATGAACTGAGACTAGATAGAAAAATAAGTCCCTAATGCGAAGTTTTATATGGGTGACGGAGGCCATAAGTACTCCCGGTATAAGAATTAACGGTATAGTCGGCCTGGTAGCCTGAGGAACGCACTAGTGTGACTCAGCGCAGCCGGAAAACTGCAGTGGGGATGTACAGTTGTAATATTAGTCGTGATTGCTGCACACTGTGGCTGCTAACCACGTCTCAATGTCAATCGCACTTTGAGGGCTCTATTTCATACAAACTGTTCGTTTCCAGAAAACTTTGAAGCCACTGCGTGTCGCTGTATAGAACGTACGAACGTCTCTTTTCGACATAAAGTTCCTTTACTTGAAAAATTTCTCGATGAAACAATTCTGCGCGCATGAAATCTTTCTGTTTATAAACGAGAAAAAATTGTTTTGACTAAGTATGTTGTGCCATTAAGTATCTTTTCTACAAATTTCAGTACAGCGGTGAAGACATCAATAAAGATTTGTATGAAGACGAAAGAGAGCTTGCGACACTCACGGTAACGACCAATCAGAGCGGCGTGACGATGGTACGGTATACGCTTTTCTGCACAATTTAACGCACGTGTATGTCACAGACGATTCTAGTGCCGCGAGGCAAGGATTTGTGTCACAAGCAAATAGTTTGTTTGCAAATTATGTAGGCTCTTGTGGGTATCGCGTAACTGAGTATAGTGTGAAAAAAAATGCGGTATACCTATTATTCATGGAAGTCAAGCCCGTAAGGCCGTAAATATGTGGAGTCACCGGCTATGAAAACATATGCGACTGTCATGTTTCTACCCTAGTGCGATGATGTATTTATAGGGACATTATTGCGAAGTGTCCATAAAAACGGTAAAAAAATATACAACCGGCATTTTGCTAACCTCGAGATGAAAGCTTGTGCTAAAACTTATGATGCTTTCTCGCCTTCGCTCTAGCTTTTTATAATGTGCCACCATAAAATATGCTATACGTTGCGCATTCTAAACCAGTGATGTTCACAGTATAGATGTCGGTGAGCGTAGACAATTTCATAAATAAGCACAGAATTTGCCACAATGTTTTCCTCCCGCATTCAAAAGTGCAGTGCGGGTGAGCAGGAGGGAAAGAGGGTGCCAATGCATCACAAATAAAGGTTTCCTTTCTCGCCTTAGACGCCGAGCAGGCTGCCCGTTTGAAACACCAGCGCGCGCTTAGCTGTGAATGCGAGCGTTGCTGAAGTACAGGCGAATGATTGCTCCGCACTTCCTATGGTTTTCACGTTGAGCGCAACTGCACACGTCTTTTTCGCCTTCGCTCTTATCTTTTTATAGCGTGCCACCGTAAAATATTCCATACTTTACGCATTTTGAACTAGTGATGTTCTCAGCAGGTGTTGGTGTGCGTGGCATGTTTTGTAAATAAACACGAAATTCGCTACAATATTGTCCTCTTTCATTCACGGCAGAGAGGCATACTTGGTCCGGATCACAGAATCGAACCAATGCGATTCAGCGAGAAGTCGGTTACTGGAGCCGTCCCCCACGCAATATACAAAATTGAGCACAAACAAATGTTGGATAAAGCTATCAGCTACAAACCACACGGTGAGAAAACTTCACAAGGTTTCTCTATAGCGACATCAACTTGAATGCCGTGCGTATGGCTATAGGGAAGCTTTGTTCTCATGCTATTTTTAATGACAATAGCCAAAAGTGTATAGATATGCATAATGAAGGACGGGCAACGTTCGAACGAACCCAAACCCACTTGCCCACCTAGCTCTTATTTTAGTTATACGCTCGACATAGAGTTACCTAGGCAAGTTTGGGACAGTGCTGTAGCCACTGTAACAGTACATTTGCGACCATCGAAAAGGTCACGTGACCCCCCTCTCATGCTGCTCGACGTATGAAAGCTCGTTCTCAAGCTGAACAGAGGAACTAGAAGTGTGTAGCGGTGCGCTTGGCTACACTCAGAGGTATTGTCACTACAACCCGGGGCACTTGTGTATAGGTTTGACCATGGACAACCACTACGCTTTCACTTTGCATTTAACCAACCTCCCAGGAGCCCCGGTGGCAGTGTGCGCAGCAAAATTACTCCTACAAGTCTTTAAATTAAGTTATTAATTAGTTTTCTAGAATGTGCACCGCGAGACTCTACAGCAGGCACCGTTAGACGGCGCGCGCATGCACACTGTCACGGGCTCCCGTGGTCTTTAAACTTATGTTGGCGGCTGTACAGCTTTGAAGGTGCCTAAACAGATGGCTATGACAGCCACTTTACTCAGTTAATACCATGATCACTTGAGTTCTTGTGAAGGCAGCTAGAATGGCATACGCACTAAATAACCCTTTACAGCTCTTATCTGATTGCGCGCCATGCTACATATTGTGATTTGACACTGATATTTGCTGCATTAATCTAGCTTCCCTTTATTTCAGATGGAGAGGCATCAGTCAATGAGAGAACATACCGGTCCGATGCCTACGTGCCCAGAGTTGTAAAAGTAGAGGTGTTCTTTATTTTAGACACACATCATCACAAACACTTCGTCCACACAAGACACGCATTGTGGTACCTTCTGCGTCATGTCGAATTCTGTAAGTTCATCTGTACGCATTCGATTCTTACTACAAGTATAAATTTCTGTACAGACCGTGAGCGTAAAATGCGCAGAATACTAGCTCGATTAAAATGAACAGCTACCCGCTATCATGATGGTAGCTAATTGAACCACAACCTCCAAATTATTCTTTGCTAAACTATTATTTGCTTTTTTTTCTATCTCCGCTGAAGAATGTATTTACACAAATTTTTTAAATGTATCCTATATTTCAGGCAAACTTGAGATTAGCCGCTACATCATACCCGCAAATTCAAATAACGGTATCCGGAGTGGAATTTAACACGGTAAATTTTCCCGCTTTTTCGATATTATAATTTTCTGTAGTTCAAAACCACGCTCCAATATTAGTTGTTTTTTTCTTTGCTTCTCCCTTTAGGAAGATGCCTATGTTGATCGCCAAGAGGGATATCTTTATGATCGTGGCACCGTAAACAAGTTACAATCTTACGCCCAGGCTAAGAAAAGTGCCTACGGCAATCCCGATTTCGTATACCTCTTTACTGGGTACGTCTCTTCACACAGTTGATACATATAAGTGTGGCAATCGCGCATCATTTTGTAATAACCAGCTGCACTATCAGAGAGGATAGGCATGACAAGCTGATAACACCCTTAGGAATCCTTGTTGTGTTTACACACCTACCACAATCAGAGCAAACCATCTCTGACTTGATAATCCCATGAACATATAGCAAGTAATGGTATGTCAGTTGCCATCTAGCTGGTGTAAAAGGCTAAGCGGATGTGTAATTTCTCTTGAAAATCCTGCATTCCACTATGCCTTAAAAACTCAGGCCGTAAAAACATTGCGTCCTATATTGCTGCATATGTGGCACCCAAAAGCAGGAAAGCACTCACTGTGTGAAAATCCTGCATTCCACTATGCCTTAAAAACTCAGGCCGTAAAAACATTGCGTCCTATATTGCTGCGTATGTGGCACCCAAAAGCAGGAAAGCACCCACTGTGTTGCATGCCCACTGTGTTGCGTGCCCAGTGCCACCATGCCTTGCATGGTGGCACTGGGCACGAATCCGATGTCGCCGACGATGCCGCTAATTACGAGGAAACTTATGTAGAAACCAGTGGCCACGAACGCAAACCACTCTAGCGTTCATATTTGTTCAATTGTTGAAAATCAGCATATTGAAGTGTGTGTGTAGATATATATATATATATATATATATATATATTATATCACTGATAAACCACCATCCTGCCATTTTTTTTTCTGCTTCCGCAGAGAAGACCTGTACACAAGGTATGGCGGATACCTCACCGCCGCTGGTCTCGGTAAGTGAACTTATTGTCGGTGTGCGAGTTTAGCATTTCCACTTATATTGCCCTTGTATATTTGCACTGCGAGAAACTAGCAGCCATCCAGTGTAAAGAAAGGTATCAGTATGGAATACTGCATATCTTTGGTCTACAAATATTGGACATTTGGAATAATTCCTATTCGTGTGGCGTATAATAGGTAAATATTTGTATATCCCAAGTATGCCTTGAGAGACTGATATAAAAATCAGCATGAAGAAAAAATTGGGATATATTACACTCTGTGAATTCGGATCACAAGCAAAGCTGTTCAGCACACAATACAGAGGTGACAACGAATTTCGAACCATAGCCAATCACAAACCTTGCAACCGTCAAAACAATGTTCGTCCAAACAGTTTCTTTTAATTTTAGCACATGCTCATTTAAAATTTCGCCCTTGAGCAGCACGTGTCTTTTTGCCGCGGCATTTGTCGTCTTATCTGGATTGCCGCCTGCGCCGGGCTTTTCGTGCATGATCTTCAGGAGGCACTTGAGCTTACGCATTATTTGAGGCTTTACGTATTGATTTGCGACTATTCGCTCCTCGCAAAGGTTACCTCGTGCGAAAGGAAATATCGCCCCTCTCCTGTCACTTTAGCACCGTGGTTCAAGGTGGCTCGTCATGTTGAACTGTTGCCATCATAACTGTCGTACTTATGAAGATAAATAAAAAAAGGAAACGCCCCGAAAGAAGCCCAGGGGTAACTTTTAAACCAACAGTGCCCTAATAGTTTCTGGATATGCATTCTCTTGAACATTTTAGCGCAATAAAATATGTTGCGGGGTTCTTTGGCCGAACCACGTTATGATCACTACGCACGCCTCAGTGGATGACTCAGGATTAAGTTGGCACGCTGGAATTTTTAAATCGCGCACTTAAAGATACGCACACGGGTGTTCTTGCATATTGCCCCTATCGAAGTGTTACTGCCACGATCGGTGAATGGTACCCACACCATCGTGTGTAACGCCACAGTTAGCGGCTAGGCTACGACAACGGGTCACATTCAGGCATAACCATCGCGTTTGCCGTAAGAATACGCCACAGCATCTTACCGGATTGTCGTCCTTTCAGGAATCGCCTTCGTGGCCAGTGTGTGCGAGTCGACCTTTGTTGGCCTGGGCGAAGACGAGGCAGGACTGTTCACTGGGATGCACACGTTCACACACGAAACCTGTCACATGTAAGTTTTTTTCTTTTCCTTGTGTTTGTTTTGTACGGCACTCACGGATTGAAATGCGACAGTGGGAGCGCGTGGCCGCTCGTGCGGAGGTCAACACGCTTGTCTAGAACACCGGGGCATCGGGCTCCGGACTGCACTGGCGACATCAACAGATTGCACGTAATTTGAGATGGGCCACATCTGAGCATGTGCGGCCCTCAGTTACACGCCTGCCTTTTACATTTTCTCCTTTTTTATCGCCGCGGCTGCAACTCGTTCGGCCGTTACAAGAGAAGCGTTGAATCGCGCCAGGCGTAAAAACATTTGAATTGCGCAACGAGTGGGTGTTTTAAAGGCCCACCCATTACAAAGTGCTCAGACATATTTAATCTTCAACAGCAGCAAAAGCATCAACAAAGTGAGCAGCTGTGTAGGTTCTCGTGTTGCTTTGCGGACGCGTAGTGGGCCCTTCGCTGATTCGCGAAAAGAAGAATTATGGCGTAGTGTGAACTGCGCGACTGTACCAGCTGTACTTGCAGTAGGCATTCTAGGATTGCTTCAAACGGCCAATGATACGCGCACAGAAATTCTTTTCCTTGCGGCATGGTTGAGGCATGCACCGAGAGCCGAAGCCAGGCTAGCAATTGGGAAGGCGATGCGCACGGGGCCCGATTATACGCCATCATGTTATACTCTTGAAAGCGAAGCTCAAGCGTCCTCCAAGTTTTTTGCATGACTACTGCTGTCGGTTCTTCAAGCATGCTTACTTTAATAAGCTGCAGTTGTAAGTTCAGCCTTTGTGCTGTGTACCTTTCCTCTTGTGTTCGGGCCGTAACGAGCTGGAACCCTTCTCTTTGTCATCAGTACCACACGTGCTTGTAGTGGGCGGGGTGAAAAATGCAGAACTAGGTGGCTCAAGGGTAACAGGAGCATCTAACTGCAGATGACTAGCAACTCTCTTATCTCGTATCACTGTCACAACAATGCAAAAGCTGCCTTGCCTTCGTTTTCAGAGCAGGGTGAAAGTGTTCACCTTGGCTGCGGAGACAGGCCATTGGTGTCACCCCGCTAGCAGTACGGTAGCTTGCAGTCGATTGCAGCTCCAGTTGCCATATGCTTGCTCGCAGCGTTCACGCGTTGAAAAAACATATACATAAAAAAATGTGAATAGGAAAGAGACATTTAGATTGTTCAGCGTACGTTTCAGTGTCACATTTCCAGTATATTTTTCTTGGAGAACAAAACGGCGATGTTTGCGGCCGCACACGGACCAACACACGTCAGGCGCAGGCCATGTGTGCCTTGGAAAAGGCGTGCAGAAAACGTGGCGCTGTCCAAGAAATGGAAAAAAGAAATTCTTGCAAAGTGAACAATAATTTTATTTTACCTACCACTTCACGTAACTGTTTCAGCCTCATAATAAACAAAGTAGTATTTATTTGAGCAATAGAAATGAGGCAATTATCAAGAAAGTTAGGTACTATTTCTTGCTGCGCAAGCAGGCATACAAATCATTTCTGTAGCTTCCACAGCATCGCCAAGAAAAGTTGTCCCTAAGCACAGCATTTTGCGTTAAGCGTGTAATGTTCTTACCATCTGCAACATCGTAGTTTCTTGTGCATAGTGTTGCCTGAATCTTCAAATTCGTGACATGAAGCGGCGGGAAGCGAATTCAGAGCACGCTGGATTAGCACCACTTACGTAATGCGAAAAAATATGAGTTCTGTGCAACGTGGACCTGGACACATAGTTCTAATACTTCAAGAAAAATCGCGACAGCTGACGACAGGGGGAAAGACGACAGGGACAGTGCTTGTCCTCCCACTTTCTGTTTTCAACTTTCAAGGTGTGTGACCGGGCTAGTTGGTACTCCGTAGCCACGGAAACAGCGCGGGAGAGACAAAGAGACAAAGAAGTCCTTGTCCTCATCGATTCCTTGTCTTTGCGTCTCTCCCGCGCTTTTCACGTAGTATGAACTTTAATTAAGAAATGAGAGACATAGGTTCGCATTTGCCGCATCATTGCGAGGAGTGTACGTGTAACCCTTTGCTGAATAACACGCGCATTTTACGGATAAGCAGAGACAAGGTTGCCGGGGGCTAGGGGAGGCTACGTAGATCAAGAAATTGGGAACCAGCGTTCCCTCATTGTCTCTTTTTGAAAATGACTTTCATTTCTAGCTGATAGGATGTGATTAAGCGTAGTTCATATCTTGCAAGATCTTTTGTTGTGAAAAAATCCGTAAAACAGGGGGTGGATGCTCGAGCCAACGTTTCGACAAGTGGACTTGTCTTCTTCAAGGCTGGAACTGATTTCCTTAGCTACCGTGTGTATATGCTTCGTGCCCTCTCCAAAAGAGGGGAGAAGGGGTGGGGGGAGAGGCCACCGCGACGACTGGGTGTCATAAGGAACGAGAAAAAAAAAAGGCGGGGGGGGGGGGGACGGGAGGGTGTACGTTTCACTGAATGATTGTCAATGGAAGCACGTGGCATTTTAACAATAGTAGGTTCGAAATGCCTAGAAGAAGGGATTAACTCTCATTCGTTTTCGTTGTGTATGTACCATATCGAATAGATTCGAGAGCCCCCTTAGAAACGTTAATGCCTGCTGGCTGGAGTGTACTGAACTTGTGAATAAGGTATGACTTTGTATATTTTCTGTCTCTTGGGGACCGGAAGTTTGACTGAAGTATGTAAAGTTTGAGATCTTCGAAGTTGTGACCCTGCTACATTAAAATGCTGTGCCACTGCCTTGGGTAACTTTTTTCGCTGTGTCCGCGCGATGCCCGTTTAATCTAACATTAACAGGTTGTCCCGTTTCGCCAATGTACCGTTTTTGACAATATGAACATTCGATCATGTAGATAACGTTTGAACTAGTGCAGGTGAAACTAGATTTTATATGATGGACGTAATCACTCTCGGTGGAGAGGGCACGAAGCATATACACACGATAGCTAAGGAAATCAGTTCAGCCTTGAAGAAGACAAGTCCACTTGTCGAAACGTTGGCTCGAGCATCCACCACCTGTTTTACGGATTTTTTCATCGCAGCTTCCATCTTCCACTTCCTGCCGTTTTTAAGATCTTTTGTTGTCATATTGTGCGCGTTCTTGGGGGTTTATGAAGCGACGCTGCGGAAGGATAAAATTCAGTTGCGAGTTCTGTGTTTGTGCGTGCCTTTACTCTCGTCAATGTTTCTGTTTTGTGCCTAAGATTTCCTTTCCTATGCGTACGCACCAACTAGCCCCGACAGCAGACGTTGCTGTACTCAATCTCTACATATTAAATTCACTGATCTTTAAGCAGCGCTATGTAGAGCGCACACCAGAACCTACGATCTCAAAAGACACCCTAAATTACTATGAAGTTCTTAGTCGACTGCATTGTTGTTCCCACCCCGACCCTGAAGTACCTTTGACCAAGCGACACTATCATATGATGACATCATCATATGACGTCAGGGCATGACGTAAATTATGACATCTTAATGACGTCACAACAAGACGCTGCTGATGACATCGTGTAACGTAATTTTGGTACCATTCGTGTTTTGAATGCGACAGAGTTCCGTACAATATTTACTAAAGGAAACTGTGGCGCTCCCATCGTTCAGCCGCCATGGGAATGATGGGTAGTAGATGGATTTGCCTAGACTTCGTGCTTGCGGCTTCGAACGCACTTGTGGCTTTGTTTATTGTTGTGTTTTGGCTTTTGTTTGTGATAAAAGAATGGCTCTTAGTGAACCTCGTGAGCTAATTTGAATTGATCTGCTAAAAGGGTTAAAGTGGTGAAGTGAGACTGTTGAACTTTTCCTGAACTTTGTCTTGCGACAAAGCGGCTCCAGGCCACGCGAGACGAAAGAGTGAAGCTTAGGCAAATTCATGTATTACCTATCATTCCCGTGCTGGCTGAAGCACCATGCGTTGCAGCTTCCGTAGACACCCGCGCGAGATTTCTCTGTACTGTGCTATTATGCAACTACGTGGTCAACGCCATTTTTCCCGAGCTTTTTCCGTCATTCACTGACATTCCTTTTTTCTTAAGCCTCGGTGCTCGCCACGACGGAAGCGATCCAGATGCGGGCATTCCTGGTCACCCTGGTTCGAAAAATTGCCCCTGGGATGACGGATATATGATGAGCTACGTGAACAAAGGACCCAACCACCAAGTCTTCTCATGGTGCAGCTTGCAACAGATGGAATTCGTAGTGCGGTGAGGACCTCGTTTACTTCTCATACGACTCTGTACTGATAACTATAGGGACTCCCTCTGTTTGAGGATGCTCATTAAAGGGGCACTAAAGAAATTAAACACCGAATCATTTCATGATAATAATGTAACCTATAAAGAATTCGACATTCGTTAACACCCTCTGTAATTAGCGTCTTGAATTGGGCTGGTTGGTACATACTGAATTTGAACGATGAAACAGCGCTAGAACTAGACGAAGACGAGAGGACACAAACACGGCGCTGACTAAGAACCATATTTTATTGCTCTTCCACTACAATATGTACAGGAAAAACACAATCAGTATACATATCAAGGAACAAGATATCGCCGTATAAAATACTAAGTCCCAGGTTTGATAGGTACATCATTTCATTTTTGCAGAGCGGGAGCGAAGCTACGCTGACACAACATTGTCCACTATTTTGGATGCAGAAGGCTTCAAAGACTTAGTGCTAGCATTGCTCTGCGTAAGTGCCAGTAGTATCCAATCTTTAAAGTCTTACTCACAATCACATTTATTACAGTGATCGGCAAGATGACAGCTCACAGACAGCTTAAGCAAGTTCGCATGTTTTAGTAGTCTCTGACTGATACATCGGCCGGTTTGGCCGATGTGGCACCTCCCGAAAATGGGTGCTATTCTGGACATCGTCAAATTCCGCCATTAGTCAATTTTGATTGGCCCAGAGGACTGCCATGACCTCTCTGATTGGCTAACATGTCGCCATTACAAAATTTGACAATATGGCGGTATTTGACAGTGTCCAGAATAGCACCCAGTGAGGGGAATAATGTCCTTTCGTTTTCGTCTTGTTCTAGCGCTGTTCCGTCGTTCAAACCCTCTGTAAGAGCTCAACCAATGCCGTAATACACGTGCTTGTGTATGCCATCTTCGAATACTGCTGAGCAGCGTAAACAAGGCGAGGTTTATTGAAGAGCGCATCAACTCGAACATGCCTTTCGCACGTGATAACTAGGCTTAGATAACCTAAACCTAAGCCAATTATTTTTTTCTCCTGTATCCCTTTAACAGAATTTTCTCACAAAGCCCGCTGTAATGTCTGTCAAGCCCAGTGCACATCGAGCAGGTTTTCGTCAAAAACTCACTCTCTTCAGCCTTAGGGGACCGAAGTGCTGGGCGCACGGCGACGAGGAGAATGTGGTGGAGCACGTCTACCCTGGAATGGCCGTCAGCATGAAGGAGTTTTGTATGAACATATACCGAGAGGATAAATCCTACGTGGAGTTTGACAAGTCCGAAGTGAGCCGAAAAGAACATTTATTTCTATTTATTTACGTAGTATTGCTTGAGCGAATATTAAGACGACAGTTCACGAAGTAAGTGTACAAGGCACTAAGAGGTAATTGCTACGTGGACGCATTACTTGCGCTATCAGACTCCAGAACTTGTGCAAAAATTAGCGAGCAGGTACCTAAGTACATTGAAAGACTTCTTACAAATTGCCTTAACTGAGAAATCACCTGTGGAATCGAAGCCAGCCAACCATACCCACTGCAGAAGTTTTCCTGAGGCTGGCATAGTTAAACACCAGACACAAGAAATTGCGCAACAGTTAGCAAAAAAGTACCTAGTACATTAAACGACTTCTTGCGAATTGCCTTAACTGAGATATTTCTACTGTGGAATCGAAGGCAGCCAACCATATTAACTGCAGAAGTTTTTTCTGAGGCTAGCATAGTCCCAAGATAAGATACCACGAATTGTGTAACAATAATCGAGAGAGTACCTACGTAGACTAAAGAAGAAGAAGAAAAAAAAAAACTTTTATTCATTTCCGGCAGATTGCTGGGCTGGGCTACCACCTAGGTACTTCTTACAAATTACCTTAATTAAGGCAGATATCACAGCTGTGGAATCGAAGCCAACCAACCATAACCACTGCTGATGTTTTTCTGAGGCTAGCATAGGTTCCAAAATGTCCGCACGCAAATTTGTGGTGCAATACATTGTCAGTTCACTTAATATTTTCTGAGAGAGATAGGAGGGCTGTGATGATATGCATGAAGGATAACCGTAAATGCTACTTCTAAGCTTTTATATGTACGACCACACTCTGAGGCACCAGAGGTTTTACAGCCTGTTTTACGGGGCAGATACTTGGAATTCATGACTTCTATGTCAACACGCCTTAATAAGTCCTCATCACCTAAATGGTACTAAATATATTATTCATAATATGACGTGCTAGTGAATAAGTCGCTATGACTCAATTTCTAAATGTGCGCGTCACTTCTAACAGTACTGTTTTGCATAAAAGAACCACATTATTTCTACTTCGCATATTTCTACCGCACTCCCTAAAACACCTGGAATAAGTAGCGCACTTACGGCGCCACTTGTTCAGGTGACATGCGACGTAAAGGGCTTAACGAAACCCCGTTTTTCGTTGTTTTCCATTAGGTCAACCCTATGACGTGCAGGGTGAAGTGTAGATACAACAAATATACATGGCACGATTACTATCGTACTAACCCCGAGACAATGACTAGGGAAGATGAAGCACTGGACCACACGCCTTGCGGAAAGAATATGGTAAAGCAATGTTTGACAACCATTTCCCTCACAGACCACTTGTACCTGGTTTCACTTCGTTTAGCCATTTAAACAGTAGATATTCGAGACAATGGAACTTGAATAACTCTTGAACCGAAAATCAGGGATACAGAAAAACGCGATTGCTAAAATAAGCTGTTTGTGGATTATGGGGGTTAACGCCCCAGAGCGACTCAGCCTGTGCGAGACGCCGTAGTGGAGGGCTCTACATAATTTCTCGACTATCCGAGGTTCTTTAACGTGCCTTCAAGTCACGCAGTACGCGCGTACCTCATGCATTTCATCTCCATCGAAATGCGACCGACGCGGCCGTGATCGAACCCGCGTCTTTCGGATCAGTAGCCGAGCACCGTAATCACTGAGCACCGCGGAGGCACTGTGAAATAGCGGCCGTAGACGATTGTTCATTTAGATTCACAGAAATAGCTTGCACCTAAGTACGTTTGAAGAAACGTGACAAATACGGGTCATTTGTCGCATTAATGAGCCTAATTTACCAAAGGAGCAGGATGTCAAATCTACTTGGTCGCTATGGCAACCATGCCTGGCATTTCTGCTCCACTCTCACGTTTGCGAGGATTTAGATGCGATTCATTGGTAGATGAAAAATAAGTAGCTTATCATTATCTCAGGCTACCTCTGAATGCCTTCAATTACCTACATAACCAACCTTAGCGACCTGTGGTCGTAGCTAACAAACATTAGTCAACACAGCCTGCGGATAAGGTAGGCCAGTGATATGTGTACAAGCGTTAGGTTTCCCGCGACTTCACACATTCCTTCCCCGTATTGCCCTTGTAAGGCTAGCGCATCAATACAACCCTAATGAAAATCAGCAGATAGTGAAATCAAGGAATATATAGGGGACGTCAATTTTACTGTTTTAAGTGTATTTTAGTAATTGTAATATAGATGTGAAGACAGTAATGTGGACGAAAAGACAACTTGCCGCCAGCAGGGATCGAACCTGCAACCTTCGGATAACGCGCCCGACGCTCTACCAATTGCAAGCTTCGTCCACATTACTTTCTTCACATCGATATCACAATTGCTACACTACACTTAAAAAAAAGTAGCATTAACGTCCACTATACCTACCTTGGCTTCATTATCTGCTGGTTTTCATTAAGGTTGTGTCAAGAAAAGAAATGAGCCTTAAAGAATTCCCCCTTAACGAAAAAATACTCGATAATAAATCACATAGCCAAAACGATCTGCGACATTGCGCGTGAAAGTCTGGAACAAGCTGGCAGTTCTTACACTCGCGTGCATTTTCAGAGTCAATTCATAGTAAACTGCTAAATTGCAATAGCTTTCAATATGTAAGAAATTTTCGGACAAGCAAGAAGTTAGCAAATGCTTCACAGCCTGCTTTTTTTGTACTCGAGGTATAACGAAATCGTATGAAATGGAAAATTTCTGTATTCAATTTTCTTTAGACTTGAACACACTTTATTTTTATAGATAACCTCAGGCACTTGCTTCATCCGCAAGAACTCGCAGGTGTAGCAAAGCTGGCCTAAAATAAGGAAACACTCTTTAAGGCGAACACCTGGGATGCCTCATCGAACTCGAAAATTGACCGTCGGCGTCCCGCGATATCGGCGTTAACTCGAGTGACGCAAAAATCACAATCGCATGATGACGTCACCATATGTCGTCGTCATGACGTCACAGATCGCTCAATTTTGTGACGTCATCAGGGCGTATGACGTCACATACATCAAATGACACCGTTGCTTGGTCAATGGTGGGCCGGTTACAAAGGCAGTGCAATATGGGGGGGGGGGGGGGAGGAGTAATCAGTACATCGACTGGGAAGAGAAAGAAGATGGCTTTCGCCCTCGAGTCGTCTTAGACGAATGCATAAGGCATTGTGTGCGCTTATTTCTTTGCTTGTTTGTTCTTTCGTTAGGAGGGTATACCCACTGTTCAGTTTTTAATGTTCCCGGGGTGAGGCGCACGCGAACGACATGTGTGATCTGTTTTACTTTTTTCGCCAGGTTTGTATGCAAAGCATCTGTAAGGAACAACCAAAGGAGACAAGATTTGAAGAGAGAGCTTCAAGATCGATTGCTACTGATGTAGTCGGGGATGCAAAAATGCAAGAACGGAACACGTTAAATCAGCAACGCAGGTACGAAGAATAATAAAATGGTATCATTCAAGTGCTGAGTGGTAATCTCTTTCCAGTTTTTTTCCCAATTTGAGTGCTTTCTAAGAAAGTACTATCAATTTTTCATACGTACGCGCGAATAATTGGTCATTCTCAATGTTATTCGTAAGATACTGCGGTAACTGTGCCAGAACTCATTTGTTTATCGCATTTCATGCGATAATAGCCTTAAGCCCTTCCATTCCTAGATAAAAGTTTGGAAAAACTCATTGAAATAAGACTATCTAAATATTTAAGCAAATTTAACATACTTTCTCCATGTCAGTTTGGCTTTAGGGCTGGTCTTTCCTCTGATACTGCAATTGAATGTTTCTCTGACAAAATTAGATCATTCATTGGTAATGGTAACATCGCAGGAGCTATCTTTGTCGACTTTTCTAAAGCGTTTGACAGTATTGACCATTTAAGCCTTTTTCGTAAACTGGAATACTACGGTATAACTGTCCCGCGCTCACGCTATCACACAGCTTTCTTCTTAATAGGTTTCACGTAGTCTCGGTCCATAAGTTCACATCAAGTCCTACCCCCATTTACAGAGGCGTTCCCCAAGGTTCTATATTGGTCCCCTTATTAGTTTTGATATATATAAATGACTTACCACGTTGCCTTATTTTCTCTTCCTGTTTATGTTACGCTGATGACACGGCTATTTTCCCCATCATTCGGATTCTGCGACTCTAGCGTGTAGACTTCAAGCTGACCTTAATTCACTTGTAGAGTGGTGCAACACTAATCGGTTATTGATAAACCCATCCAAAACTTGCTTTATGCTTTTATTGCGATAGCAATTATATGGACAGTCTCGGCTGATTTTTGCCGTCGCCGCCGTCATGCACCGTATATGTATACGTTTATAATATATATATATATATATATATATATGTATATATATATATATATATATATATATATATATATATATATAATATCCCTACCGAAAATTCTCATATGACACATATGCCTCGTATCCAATAATCTCGTATGAACACATATGAATCATATGTGTTCTCGTATGATCATACGAGATTATTGGATATGTGTCATACGTGTCATATGAGACTGTACACTCACCGAGTGGCATACGGTTTAAAAAACGTGGCCAAAAGATATGGCGTTGACGTAGTTTTCTCATCTCATCTCCTCATAAGCTGGTGTCCATTTGCGCAAAGGTACAGCAAAGCATTGACAGGCAGAGGAACGACAGAGAAAGTGTTCCTGGCAACTGTGCAATTAGCCACACCTACCACTATACAGATTGCAAGGAGGCCATAGTGTACCAAATACCGTTATCATGCGGAAAAACTTACATTGGCCAATGCGGAAGATGCGTTAACGTTTGTCTTCGTGAACACGAACGATCATTGACAGAAACAAAGCCATTTACTCTCGCCGCTCATTGCCACGAATGCGGCTGCGCACCCTTCTTCTGTGACACAATGATTTTATCGCATCATAAAGAACAGGTAGCAAGGGAAGTGATCGAGGCGTTCCACATTAGAAGAAAAGGAGATATGTGTGTTAGCATGCCCATCGATTTCGCTGAGTGACTCAGAATTTTCATACCTTTGCAGCACCGGCAGAGTATGATACCTGCTTTGTTTGCTTTTACTTGCCTGAGACTTGTTTGGGTCTTTTTCGCTTTTGGTGTTTTTTTAGTTGTTGTTTTGTTGTTGCACATCACCTATATATATGCGTGTCTTTCCTAATAAACTTTAGTTGCGAGTCAGCGCCTGTCCTGTGCCTTCTTTTACTTCGTCGTCGTCTCGTGAGCGCTGTTCCACAAAGATGAACACATACCAACTCGCTCAAGCTTCCATTCTTATATATTTATTCATCATCAGCTGCAAAAGCATCAACAAAAGTGTGCAGCTGCGTATGTACGCGTGTTGCCTTACGGATGCGTCGCGGGCCGTTCGCTGATTCACAAAAGGAAGAATCATGGCGTAGTGGGCACTTAAAGGGGTCATGAACCACTTTTCCAAGTAAAGATCTGATGACCTCAGTATCGGAGTTTACTGCCTACTGAATCGATTGCCGCAAAAATTTCTCGAATCCGTCAAGAATCAGCGGAGTTACGGGAGTTTGGCGCACGCTCCCAGCGCTTTCTCTTTTCTGGTGCCGACGAGCGCACTGGATGCTAGACAGGGATATGGCACGGGGGAAAGAAGTTACGTCAGCGCGCGTCATGAAACGCGATCGCTCTCCCGCTGTGATTCGCCTGCGCGAGTGCGGCTACCGTGTACTGAGGAGTGCGGCGCCGGCAAGTGGCGGCACCCCGCGGCAAAAAGCGCATCTGATCCGAACGCCGCTCTCGATTTACGTCGGCTATCGGCCAATAAGCATGCAATGTCTCTTGCGACGTAAACTGGCAGATCCGTGACGTCAACGTGCAGACGCCCCGCCCACCGACGAGAGTGAGAACCGGCCTTTTTTGAAAAGAGGGCGCCTGAGCAAACGGCAACTTCGCGCTCCGCTTGTGGCCTTTACGCGGCGCGCACGACTGTAATATTTGGCAGAGCAGTTCATAGCCGTGTCAGCTTTCCGCAGGATGTGTTTTTTCAACAAGCCCAAGGGGTGTTTCATGACCCCTTTAACAACTGTACTTGCAGTAGGCATTCTAGGAGAGTTTGAAACGGCCAACGTTACGCGCACAGACGTTCATTTCCTTACGACATGGTTGCGGCATGCCCCGAGAACCGAAGCTAGGCTAGCAATTGAGATGGTAGGCCGGATGTTATGACCCCCCTGCCCTTCTCCCCCCTGCCTCCCTCCCCTGCCACACACACGAAAGGCCAACGCATATGTTCAAGGGTTCTGGTGACGTTGACATTGCCATTCCGGAGATGGTTCGAGGTCAAATTTCCCTCCTGACTGACTCTACAAATGCGCTATATTCACTCCTAAACTGAAGGAGCGCAAAGACCACATGCTTGGTAGCTCTATATTAAATTCCATTGCATTTTTTTTTCGCACCATCGCGCGGCCGCTAGCCGGCCTGCATCTCAGCACCTTAATTTCTGCACGGAACGCCAAAATTGGCAAATATAGGCATGTGCCGAACAACTTCGTTGGCAGCTATGTTTTGCGATGGTTTATTCAATTCACCGTTCATCTTCTACGTGCGCTGCTTTGCAGAATGCCTTCTTGATCCCGTCAAGTTCTGTGAAGACCTTTATGTAAAACGCCACAAAAATCGTCATCGTCATCATTTTCTGTGTTATTATTTGGCATTTATTTGCTGTTGAATTCCTCCAACTGAAGTAAGGAAAATTATGCAATGTGCCTGCGTCCCCCCTTCCTCTGCAACCCCATGATCTTTTCAAATGTTCACCGCCTCCGCCCCCCCCTCCCCCGGCATAAATTCTGGTTGCGCTGTCTGTTTAACAAAATACCAGTGCCTGTGCAGCGCTAAATGCGAGAGATGGGCGGAGGTTGAGGCGCCAGCTGGATCGAGCAACTCTACGTTATTACAAGAGCGACAAACAGCGCCACCTCATACCTCGATGGCGTGTGCACGAAATGAAACCCATAGTCAAGCTGTTGTTAAAATATTCCATGTCAAAGGATTAATCTCATTATGCCATTTTCTTTCCTTGCCCCCTTCGTCAGGCTTGCACAAATTCAGCTGTATTTGTTGAGACGCATTTTATTGTTTTGAAAATGCTACTTGGAAGTTTCTTTCTTAAATTCAACAAATGCGATGTACACCGTGGGACGCCATGGTTCAGCTACTGTTCCTCATTTTTCGTTCGATGCTGCTTTACTCTCTTCGCTTGGTTTTGCAGTAACCACCGTAGCATTCCTGTACAGAAATAATAAAAAAAAAACTTTGAAAATGGATGCTTTTCAAACAAGCAAGAACTCCGTGATGACACGTTAAGCATACACTCTAACAGTACCTTATATTATAGAAGGCAGCAGTTGGCGGGTTCCAGATGAAACTTTTTATTTGGGTGAAACTGTGCCCGGTAAACGAGAAATCAAACTACAAGCGATACACGCTTACACTGCTAGCGGCGAACAGGGCATCGACCGTCGATAATCTGATCTGCGGTTAGGCGCGTCGGCATTTATACATGCGGCATCGAACATTCGAGTCTTATCGCTGGTGGCCGCGTTAGTTCCAGAATAATCTCAGCTGTTCCCGTTTGCGCGCTAAAGCCTAACAGATTATTCTAAAATAATCTGGAGGGTTCCCAGACATAAGGGGGCGGCTTGCGCAAGGCAGCTGCTACGCGTGCAACGGAATAGTTACATAAAAATAACAAAAGAAGCGCGCACGGTAATATTGTTATGTTATTTTAATGAAAGCATAAAACCTGCATGCACAATTGACATCAGTTCTATTAATCAAGTTCTGAAATCATGCTAAATATGCAGACGGCATGTGGAAAAGTATTAAAAATATAAAAGTACACAAAGTACATAACTCTATTTCGCTTAAAAAAAGAAAACGTCACAGTTTCTGTTCATCAAGCTTCTTTATAGAAGTATTGTTGGCGTAATTGGTAATGATCCCGTGATGCGAATAAGCTCGTCCATTCACTACACTCTACGAGAGAGAATAAAAAAGAGCATGCGTTAATTTTTTTTAGGTGAGCTCTGACTTGCAACGTACCTATATGACTCTCTTTAAACGGACCCGTCAACTCTCTTGCGGGTGCTTCGACTCTCCGAAGAGAGTATATTGATCTTGAAAGAAAGTACACATGTCTCTTTAAAGAGAGTAATATACGTTGCAAGTCAGGATTCACAAGAAAGAGTCAAAGGACTGTTTTTTTTTTTTGGAGCGTAGAGCAGATATAAAATAACTGCTGGTGTGCTTTTCTCTATTGCAATGGCAGTGACATGTTTCAAATAATACAGGAAGATTCATTTAGAACACGGAAAACCGCATTTTAAACACAGTTGAATAATGGCTGGCAATATGCTGAAAAGAAAAAAACACTGCCTAAATACAGCAACGACGGCAGGGTGATATGTAATAAATATGCAGTAATAGAATTGCTCGTCAGTCCTCTTCCGCCATAGTTTTTCTGTACTGACTGACAGGCCAAATAATGAAGCCCAATTACTTGCATTTTAAAAAGGGGGTCATGTTACATAGGAAGCTGCTGACGCTTTATTTGGGCATGTGCGTACGTGTTGTTTTCTTTTTTTAGTTCACGCTGTGCGAGCAAAAGACGAAAAAAGATTATGAGGCTATCACGCGCTCTATACGACTGAAAGATGTTTTAGAAAGCAGGTATAGCTTTCCTGTGCTAGCGCACGCTCTTATTTCAAAGAGTCAAGTAACCTTCCATCATTAGCCAGGCAATAAGCACATGAAAAATAATTTGTAATGGGATAAGCCTCAGAACCGAATATTGTACGTCTCATAAGCATATCGCAACAGATGTTATTCTAAAGCTAAGCTAACATAACACGGGACGCCCTATATTAAACATAGAAACATAAACTGCAATATGTACTTAAGAAAACCAAAATCACCCTGTCCTGAGACCAAACCAGATATGTAAATAACGCCTGGTGCAAATAAATAAAGGAGCACGCGAGCAGTTGTCTCTCTGACACATCCATGAAGGATATCTGTAGTTATGCACCTGAACAAAATTAAAATTAGGTTTTGAAACGCTTCCATTAGTGTACCGGTTGTCCTAACTAGAAGCATAACTTTTTTATTCGAATGTTACTCTGCTGAATGCTTAACTGTAGAGACCGGGACTCACTGGCACGGACGGTGGAAGCGCAGCCACTCATTTGGTTCCCGCAAAAGTGGGTGAGCTAACCAAAGTAGCAATTTGGGCGAGTAGTAGAGCTTCATCGTAAAACAGCGCACATGCGAAGAAGAAAAAAAAAAGGAACCGATGGCACGAGCTTGACTACGGGTGAATGTGACTACGCATACAACACTTCAGTTCCTCGCCAAACACGGCAAACCAAAATGCCTAACGGAAGATCTGGAGAGAAGGCACTTTCAGCAGAACACTGTTGCTGCACTGCATTCGAACCAAAATGAAAGCAGATGGCAAAAAAGAGACGCCAGCGTACATGTTAAACGAAAAGGGTGGGTTTCCTCGCCAACGCGAAATCATTCAGCAACGCTGTGGGCAACGCTGCATACACGCCACACATACTTGACTAAGCACCGAGACAACCAAATTTCGATTGCAAGTACATCTATTCAAGGTACACAATGTCAGACTTAGTGCAAAGCAAATTGCCCACAGCTAAATTGGGCCTGCGCAACTTTCTAAATAGGGCAGACCCAACATCCAACATCTGCTACACGCTGACATGATAACTCTGCGACATTTTATACAGTCTACTAACTAAGCACAGAAAGCCCTCGCAAAATACGTTTGTCAAAGTGATATGTTTCGAGAGATGTAGGAAGGGATGACCGATATGTGTAAAAGCGATCAAACTGAAAATGCACCCAGCAGAGGTCAACATATACTGGTAGAACAAAAAGCAGCAGAGACAGACGTAAAGTTGCTATTTAGCAACAATCCTCAAACCCAGACGCTTCTCCCGCTTAATCCCCAACAGCAGCCAAGAGGCATCCCCTTTTCCTAATGAAGGTCACATTCATTCATTCATTCATTCATTCATTCATTCATTCATTCATTCATTCATTCATTCATTCATTCATTCATTCATTCATTCATTCATTCATTATGCTGTCAGCATGCTTTGCTGCGGTGCAGTTCTACCTATAGCGCCGGCTTTTATATTCCGGGCACATTTCAAAATTTTTATGCCGCCCACATCGATGAAAATCCAGTGCTTGAGTACAACATGAAAATTCTCGTCAAACAAGTATCGTTTGAAATATTAAGAGCGTTTTACCCTGTTTTTACCGCAGTTTGCTCCGTCTAGACACCAGATTTCAGCCTCACCAACGTCTCGTCCGTAGGTGTCTTTCCCAGGACAACAGTTTATTTTGCAAAGGTCATCCCCGTGTCTCTTCTATAGCAGAATAAAGCACAAGAGATACTGTATTGCTCAAGAAAGTGCTGAGAATCATCGCGCTGTCGTCGCAGTAAGCAGTTTCTGGAAGTTGTGAGACTTTCGCTTCTAAATGTCTTAATAATAAATTCAGAAAATTCGAATCTACCATGCACTGAATCTACAATTACCATCTCACAAACATTGTTTTGTAATAATTTCTCCTTCATATACGACCTCATCTGATCAGTTACTGTTTTGCGACAAGGGGTGTGCGAATATTTGAAAATTCTGAATAACGAATCAATATACTCGAGTCGAATAGCGCACATGCAAAATACCGAATATTTTTCGAATATTCCGCGCCGACGGGAGAACTCCAAAGGAACGAAACGTTGGAATTGCTAGGGGTCATTTTTCATGATTTAATTTTTCTATACTATGATGCATGCAGTCCAAGCTTTTTTACGGGGATATCGACGCAGTATTGATCACACGATGAAGGTGTTTTCGCTTAAAACTTTAATACTGTGGTTAGTGTTGCATTTCAACCTCCCGTTACAAAAGATCTCGAAGGCTACAGAGTCGCTGCTGCATGCGAGCTTACCTCAGCTTACATAATTGAGGTAATTTTGTCGGTCACAATAATCGCAATGTTCTTTCGTTAACGTTTGGCAACATTAGTTTCAAATAAGGCGTTGCAAAATTATAGGGCTGCGTTCAAAATAGTTCCCTTACTATTTAAATACCCACCGGTTTTTTCTAATGAGGAGATAGGTTGTTCTGGCCTGGCGCTCCGTGGTGAGAGTACTCATATCTGCAGAAGGTGGACTCTTTTTGTCCGCTCTCTTCTTTCACTACCATTCCCCCTTCGCCAATGAGGTTTCAGCGTGCTCTGCTATGGGTAGCAAAAATAAGCGCCTTTCCGATCCTCAAACCACTGATCTCCGACGGTTAGTGCCTCAAACCAATACTGATAAGAATTTGTGTTTAGTACATTTGTTGTGTCTAGGCGAAGCCCCAATTTACTCTGTGGCGGCATTGTGGGTTAGCACATGTCGAGTTAGTGCTAGCACCTGGACAATTTTGAAAGGACACACGTCGAGCCCTGAACTGTACAGCTATGAGCAAGCTTAACGAGATAACGGGAACGCTTGCCGCACGCACTGTCGGCGACACCTGCCCACACCAACACTAAATTTTCCGCATCTGCAGTTCACTTGCGGCGTGCTTGTTCTACTATAAGGCGCATCGCGTCATCGGTGTGCGCCTTCCACGAAAGTGCGCTCAGATGACGCGGTGCTTGCGATGATAAGGTATACTCTCGCCGCTAATACACTGCGCAGATTCCGAGCCAGGCGTTGGTGTAGGCAAGCATCTCTAATATCTGCGACAAGCGCTGCCATGTCCATGCTAAGTGCATTTACGTCTGTACGTGAGCGACTCCAAGCTAGCTTATGTTTGTGATACGCCGTTTCTGGCTCTTTTTTTTTTTTACAATTGCAGAACGGCGGAAAAAGTTGCATAACACTGTAAATGCCCTGAGGGGGGTTAGGAGGGGATGCTCTGGGCGGTTCGAGTTCGTATTGTCTAGAGGAATGTAGACGGGTGAGGAAGAACGGGAAGAGGTGTTGCGGCGGCACTTGCTTCGGCGTAGTGTGGTGGCGCTGCCATAGTATGACGTAGAGTACTGCGAGAAACTGTAGATGCCGAGACGGGGAAGCGCGCCCGCGTTGGAGAAACAAGCGGAGAAGCGTCAACAGCAGCAACGCGAACAATGACTGCGAATGCGGGACCCTGCACAAGCGGAGAATGCGGCCCAAAACCCCCGAGGCCGAGGAAGAACATTGCTGTCTGCATAAGCTCACGCCGGAGGAACGAGCGGAGAGGTGTCTACAACAGATACGCCAATACATCTTCACTGACAATCTGTCCCCATTTAATTTTTCGACCAGAAGAATTTTATGACTTCATTGTAAACGAAATAGGCGATTTCTCCTTGCACCTGCACTGTTAGGTTCAACACATCGCAAGGCGTCGTTCATATTGGTGAAATCTTACGCGAGGGCAACAGGCAGTACAGTAAGGAACAGTCTTGTACAAGTGGCATCCCTACTTACGCACGATGAATATGGCTGATGCTTATAAATACGAACCGAGAAAGCTACCTGAATAACAGAAAACTTTATGACATTTCAGCTCGCACGTGCTGTTCAAAGTAAAAACCCGTGAAAAGTAGCTTGTATGTCTACCTTCATTTAAAGGGACCTACAGCTGACCGCAACTTGTGATTAGATCTTGATGGAAATGAAAAGACCGTGAATTGTAGTGACAGATTCAAGCATCCTTTTCGCGATCTGAGTAGAATGTATGTTTGCAAATCGCGTTTAAAAGTAACAAAAAACTGGTATGTCGAGCAGCCTAGCGGAACAGCCTTCAAGCTGGATTATGGAGTCGTTCAGTTTGCTTTGCGTAATCTGATGCTTTCGTGCGCACCGTATCAGTGCTCAAAATTAGAGTATGTATATGTTTTCCTTTCCGCTCTATTCTGTGCTGCTTACGAGGTAAAAAAAAAAGTAGCACGCTAAGAAACGGGCCTTCGTTTGCGGCAACTAGTCGAACATGTCGAGCTGCGGCGCATGCGCGCAGAGTGCACGCATGCGCGGCAAAGCGCTGATCCCAAGCAGGAACCGCTCTCGCGCTCACCTCCCACTGTTTGCAGCATGTGTTGCGTGTATAGAACTTCATATTCGCAGATCGAAAGTTGATTATAACCGTTTCATTGCGTTTTCCGCGTTACCATTCCGTGATTAGGCACTCTGACCGGTAAACTTTCCGTTGCGTTATAGAAAACAGGTACCCATAGAGATTAATTGCCGGTCCCTTTAAGCTCTGCGTGAAAAGGCGTTGTCATCAAGGCTAAAAACAAGGTCCTGTAATTAAATACGTGCGCTCATATTATTAGATATACAGATAAGCAGAAATATTGGCTAGATAAGTACCCGGATGTATTTATCTCACGCTTCATATGTACCACGTCCATTAAAAATAAGATTTCAGAAATGTTGTCATTTTTATGTGTGGAAACATTTAGTCCTCATTATGCGACACTTTGATTAGTAAACGTACTTTACATTCTTTTGAATTTGCAAAGCCGGAGTGCCTTCGGCAGAATTTCTTGCGAGGAGAACGTGTCACCAGGCAATCTTTTCGAAAGTCTTTGGTAATTTGCCTTTCCAAGTGTTTTCTATGCAGCTTTGAGGGACATACCTGCGTATGCAGAAATACAGTGCGATAAGTAAGGATTTGAAGTTGTGAGGACAAGCACTACGTATGAACAGTGCTGAACAGAGAAAAAGTTACGCTTGTTATATGCTTCTCAAAGATGCTTCTAGCGTCTTTGTCAGCCGTATTTAACTTATAGATACGACCATATTTGTGGTGTGCTTTCATTATGCAGCTATAAACCATAAATATTTCTTCTAACTTAAGATACATACAGCCCTGAGGAGTGGTTATAAATATAAGATATAAGAGTTATAAATATAAGAGATATAATAGCGAGTCATCAAAGCGGCTTTTCTCTCTGTGGCCCTGCCATAGTGCACTAATGTGGAATAAACTGGAGTGACTCGAATTCAAATTGCTGTGTGTCCTCTTCATACAGTTAAACCCTTACGTCTAACGTGTTTCACCATGTAACTTGTCATGTTCAGGCCACTGGTAAACTACCATCGTTCGGACGCTAATTACGTGTATCGAGCAGCTAAACCATTCGAACACCTCACGAAGGACAGCGACCCAACAGCTCGATCGATCGACAACCTTTGCGTCAAATCCAAATAAATGCAATGTGTTTCTTTATTATTTATACATACAACAGGCCTTTGAGGAGCTCAAGCAGGAGTGTGATAAAGAAGGTTTACGTAGAATACAGGGAGCCGCACATTAAGCGTGCAGGAGTTTTAGCTTGTAACGTATACTTCTTTACGTTACCGTGTTACCGGATACCGGATGGAATCTGCGCATGCGCGAACCTTTACGGAACGTAAAGGTTTACGGAACGTAAATACTCGCCGGAGAGGCTTTACGTTTACGGCCCTGTCTCGCAAATACACCTTCGTTCGTGGCTACTCACGATATCCGCTTTGCGGAGACTCCAGCCGAAGTGCGAGCGCCACTTACGATCGCCTTATTTCAGCCGGATTACCGAGCCTAGAGCGACCTAGAATACCGAATCCGCAAACGTAAAAAGCCTAAAGACGCTGACAGGCTGGATAGGTGGCGCCATCTAGCGGGGCCAAGGTGTACCAGGCGAGCACAAAATTGTTTATTGTAGAAACATCGGGCATTTACTCCCAATGTAAATGCCTTGCAGCGGCATTATTACGAATGAGTTGCCTTTTTTAATCATTTTTTCCCCTCGAGAACACTAAGCAAAAACAAACGTGTGCATGATTGTGGTTGCGCGAAACGTCACAAGATGTCGACACCATCGTCCGGTAAACCTGGTATTGCTACACACCTTCGCTTTATACCGGGATACTACACACGCTAAAAACCTCTCTTATGATTTTGCCGCAGCGTAATGCAAATATTATCTAAATTAAATGTCGTTTAAATGCTGTTATCATCACCACTTAGTGGTTTGCGCAAACGTAAAGGTTTACGTACGTACGTAAAGGTTTACGTTTGGGCAGCTAAAAAACTGTACTAAAACTCGAGTTCCGGTAAAACGGTAAACGTAATCCGGTAACGGTAACGTAAAGAAGTATACGTTACAAGCTAAAACTCCCTAATATCACAGAAAGATTAACTCTAAAATAATAAAGCATGAATACAAATTAAATCCCAAAAAAACCATACATTATCAGCACATTAAAAACCAACGTTGATGTCAGCTACAACATAAACAAAGGATCAACCAAATTAAATACATTTTGACATGTAGCTGGCTCAAGCAGGCAACTGCGGCTAGAAACAGCGAGAATACCTGCGAGAGACAATGCAGCTTCGGTTTTTTATGACCATTTTACTATGGCCACTGTGATGTAAATGCCTCCTCGGGTTGCGTAAGTAATCAGATCTCGATTCCTTTCAAGTGGCCATGATATAGCTCATAGATGAGCATCAATATGGATAGAACTCTAAGATGGGATAAAACATAATTGTTTTCTGTAAAACGGTGGGATAGCATTTAGCTCACCTTTCATAAGTAGATGGCTAACACTTGCTAACGCTTATGAAAAATAAGCATCGTCGGAATTCCGAATTTCTAGGGGATTTTTACCGGAAATGATGTGTCTCGACATTGCCATTTTAGGGTTGTGAATGGGACTGGACCTTTATGTGTAGCGCTATCTTCAATATAATCAGTGTCCGTATGACCACCTTTTATGTGATCTCCAGTGTTTCTGACTGGATTGTATTTTGTGTTTTTCGTTTTCTATGTGATTGAACCTCGTGCTTATGTGATCTTTTTCATGGGTCGACTGACTTACATGATCTGTCTTAGGTGTGTTTGGTGTAGTTTCTTTTTTTAATGGCTGCGATTTTCACAAATTCTACTATTGTGAAAAGGAGTCGCCGGAGCTATTAGAAGCGCCATCTCCTAAACAAAAAAATATAAAGAGGAAAAGTTCTCACTTACATCAGGAAGGCAACAAACTGCTCCTGTGAGCATGATGAAAAAGAAAACTGCCTCTCGTCCTTACTGACGTAGCTCATGAGGTACCCGTCACTCCAAAGGCAGTGGTATGCGCCTTGGTTTCCAGGAATGTTTGGTACTGGAGCCGCTTGGTCATGGCTTGATCCCATTCTGCACGGAGTGAGTGAAATAATTGTTTTATAAGTTGTGCGCATCACCGTCGGGTCTCGATTTCGTGGTTTTCATAGATCTGTTGCTCACAACTTGTTGTTTGTTTGTTTGCGCGTTAGTTTTCTTTGCCCTGACTGCCAGAATAGGGGTCGTTTGCTAAACCATCACATGATTAAAGCGTATATTTGGCCCACTCTAGCTATTTATAGTTACTCTAACATTCACGGCACTAAAGACACCGCCAACTGTCGAATAACATTATACTCCGATTAACGCCCAGTTATGGTCAAGTAACACGTGAGAAACATCGGTATATATTAAACATCAAACTTTATTGTACTGTTGGTTTACGTGGTCCCTTCATTACAACGGTCCCCCTAGCGTACGTCGCCGCACTAAATCGCACGATTGCCTTCCACCAATGACACGCGCCATATGTGAATCTACGTGAATTCTACCCAGTACATCATCAACGACATACGATCGGGCGCGTTTATACTAAAGGGTCGATGAGAGTCATGGCGACTTGCAGCTTTGAATTTTTATTGTTTGATCACGCACAGAAGAAATCTCACACAGGCACTACTTTGGAGGTCAAAACCCAGTGCCCATATATACGGGGTGGTCAGTGAACGGTTGTGCAGCGCGAGCAGTCGGTTTTTTCAATCAAGAAACTCGCTAGCAACGCGAGGCGAGAGAAGGGGGGGGGGGGGGGGGGGAGGGGGGCTCGAGCACGCATCTTCAACGCAGCGAGCGCCTCCGCGCCATCTAGGGATCTTTCTGAGAACTAGAGGTGGCTACGACAGCGCCATCAGAACTAGAGGTGGCTATCCTACATACCTACATACTACAGAGGAGGAACAGACCCACACCCTAAGGAGCTTCGCCCCAAAAACGCCACCAGCAGAGAGAACAAGCGGGCTAGCAACTGTCTCTTAAGCAGGACATACCGCTCACATGAAGAGGACAGGAAACTAATAGGAAAAATTGAGACCGCAAAAAAGAGGCAGAAGCCGATATAGAAAAAGGGAACGAAAGGAAGGCACACCTAGAGCACTACACGGGCCCGGGCCCGGGCTGGGCTCGGGCTTGAAAGTGCGGGCCCGGGCTTGTGGCTGCGGGCCGGGCCGGACTCGGACCCGCTCATTAAAAGGCGTAAGTCGGCCCTTCGAGCACACGCGAACGTTATGCATCGCATGGTCTAAGGTATACTGTGCCAAGCTGAAGTGACACGTGCAAAGAGCTGGCTCTTAGTAAAGCTTAGCAATAAAAAATTTAAAAAAAAAACAGTTGAAGTGCAATTTTTTTTCACAGTATAGATATAGATTGGCACTGTATATTTTCACTAACGTTTCGGCTGCTGGACCAGACTTTGTCAAAGTAACAAGTACATCGTGGTGGGTTCCTTAAACACGCCAGATGAGGTATAAATAAATAAATAAATACATATATATATATAATATATATATATATATATATATAAGATATACATATATATATATATATATATATATATATATATATTATAATATATATATATTATATATATATATATATATATATAGGAGAAAGCCGAGGCAGAATAAGAACAGCCGGCCACGAACGGGCGTTGTCTCTTGTTTTCTCCTCGTGCTGGTCAAGCACGAGGGCCCAAGCTAGGCCGCTGCTCATCGTCATGACACTCGGCCATGGACTGCCAAAGAGCAAAGCCCCGATAATGTCTCTGGTGGCAGATCCTGGCTGTGTCACTGTGTTCGTTCACTACAATCTGGAACTGGCTTGGAGTTTGCCGATGACGCTTCTGGTGGGCGGCATTGACTGCACCTCGGTGGTCTGTCCCGACCACGCTGCGATTTCGTTTGGGGATCTGACAGGCGGGTATGGAGGACGAGACTGGCTACATCGCTGTGGTCGGTCTCGGCCACTCAGGGACTTTACGTGGACAGCTGCCATAGATAAATCTGTCGGCGGGCTTCGGCTGGGTCGGGAGGGAAAGCGGCCAGACGCGGCACGGCCAAAGAAGCTTGCTGGAACAGCATCTGAGAAGACAGCGGGTGCCTGGCTGGGGGTTCTACAGCAGGCTTATTCGGGATAGAAATATTTTTCAATGGGCTCTGGGGTTATCGACAGGCAACATTCTTGCGCTTGTCCCGGAGAACCGTGTGACTGAACATGTGGTGACTGGGTGCGCATTCGGTCAAGGAATGCTCTCCAAGCAGTAGAAGCGGCTCCGGCGGGTGGAGCACAGTGGTGTCACTGGTGTGGGTCATGGGCTCTTCCGGTACCTTCGCGAAAGGTGGGCAAGACACGAGAGGTGCTGGCACCTGCGCGAAGGTGGTCGTGGTCTCTGGCAACGTCAGGAATTCGAGATACTCGCGCGGAAAACTCTGTTCGCGGCCGGTGTCTGCTCCGCGGCCTTCTGCGTTGATATCGCTCGAGAGGCTGTTGCGAGTGTATTCAGCGCCGAGGTTGTGTCCTCATGAAATTCGTCGTCTAGCACAGGGATGAATACCTTGGCCTCTTCCGGCGCCTGTACTGTAGGCGTGTCAAGACGACGGAAAGCGGTGTCTGTATGTGTCCAGCGAAGGCGAATCTGGGGCCGGCTCCTCAACTGTGCTGGACGAGTAGTGGTTCGCCTCTCTCAGTGATGTTGAGATGTCGTGTACCGGCGCAGAGGCGGAGACCAGCAACGGAGTGTAGGACCGGCGTCCGACGTCAGTTCAGGACAGCCCGAGAGGGTTTCTGCCGTGGGGCTCGAGGGCACCGATGCCCCATCGAGCTGGTACCCCACATGAGCTTGATGCCCGAGAAAGGGCACGTTGGTGAAGGGCACAGCTGCACCATGGAAGCGCTGTGCCTCGCGAGCTGATCTCGGGCGGCGGGCAGGTTTGTGCAGTCCGAGCCGCGCCGTCGAGGTGGTGTGCCTCACAGCCCCATGCACGGTCGAGAATGGGTCTGGGGAGATAGGGTCACCCGCATGTGAAGGAGACGAAAAAGATTTGTGATTTTTGCACACCATGCCGACCAGGATGGGCCTGACGCCCTCGTAGGCATGCCATGCCTTAGCGGCATCGCGAAGGCTGTCGATGGCAATCATCCATTTTTGATGGTCCGTCAGGCGTGGCGGGTGCCGAGCGAGTTGATGGTGTCAATCCAAAGGAAAACGTCGTCCTGGAAGCCGCGGAATTCCGGTAGTCGCAGGCAGCCAGTGATGGTGCTACGGTAGGCGAAACTCCGGGGCATGACGACGCCAACCAGTCGAGTTGGTATGAGAGCTCCGTGAGGGCACACCGCAGCTCTCTGCGGCTCTCGGGTGAGCTCTCTCATGGTCTTGCGAGGCGGCGGCGGCCACGCGGCACTGAGCGAATGCAGTGCTGGCAAGGCGGCAGGGACACAGCACGGATATTGACGCTGCCAAGGCGTTCACCGTGACTCGGAGTCCGCGATGGTGGCGGAAAGCTCGGCGGCGCTCGGGCGATCCGCGCGTGGTGCCTGTGGTGACGTCCGAGGAGTATGACGCGATCGGCGTACTCACAGAGGAGGGACCCTTGTCCGAGGAAGCTTGGACAGCACCCCTAAGCGGCTCGGGTGCCGATGGAGTACTGAGTAAGCCGTTGTCGCTGCGGGAAGCGTGGACGGCATTTCCGGGGTCCTTGCCGTTGGAAGCGTCAACCGCGTTCCGAGGTAACCGGTACCGTGCGATGGCTTGTCGTGAACTGGTACTGCGGTGTCGATGAAGGAGGCTTGAGCCGCCGAGGAGGCTGGACGCCGTCCACGGACGGTGCCTGAAGCGCCGACAGATTGGCAGGTGGTGGCGAGGGGCATGTACGCCGTCCCTGGGTGAGAGGAGCCCGTGCGCATTGTTGCCGCGAAGTAGCACGTCACCGGACAAGTAGTTCCCCGGAACCACAACGGAGGCTGGACGCCGTCCGTCATGGTGGGATGGATGCGTACCGCGGTGGTATATTGCGGGTTCCATCAGCGAGGAAGCGTGCCGGCGTTCCTCTGGAGGACGCGTTGCCTGAAGCTAACAGCTGGGGTTACCTTTCGACGACTGCGCCATTGTAATGAAAAACAGAGAAACAAGAGACAACGCCCGTCGTGGGTTGGTTGGTGATCCTAGAGGAATGGCCCAACCCCCACGGGGGATCGGCCACGAATCGTGCGGCAGTAGGATGTGTGAGTGAAAAAAAAAAGGGGGGGGGGAGAAAAAAAAAAGGATAATTCTCAAGAGATAATTTTAGGTAAGCGAAAATGTATTTGTGTTCGCGGTTTCCCAATTGAATGCTAAAGAGATAGAAAAAAAATGGAAGAGAAAGAGTTAGTTAAATAAAGCATAATAAAATAATGAACGAAATGAAATAAATAAATCACCGGTGTGTACTAGAAATATTAGCATGGCAGTCTTTTTGATTCGTTTATATAGTTAATACTGCCTCACATATGTCCTGTTGCAGTGACCCAGTGCCGACGCCCCAGGGAGAGTAATGCCGTTACGGAAAGCTCAAGCCCAAGTTTTCGGAAAGGAGGTTCAAGAAATCTTTGCCTTAGATGTGATATCTGCGACATTCTGTGAAAAAATGCTCTATGGTTTCTGCTTGCGAACAATAACAACATTGAGGGGAAGGAACAAAACCAGGCCTGGTAAGTAAAAATTTAAAGAGGGAATTCTGCATCGCAATCTAGTTAACGTAACTTCTAATTGTCTTGTGCCACACCATGAACTATGCCATGGAAACCTAAGGTGCTGAAAGTCTGCCCCGTTTAGAACAGAAGATCGTGTGGTGTTCCTCTCGAATACAAAAATATCGAAATCGTGCGATAGTATTGTTGGGAGGAGGGTCTTAGAACCTTCAAGACCGGGCCCTGAATTGATGCCGCCGCTGTGTCCGCTGCTTCATTTAGAGTTATTCCAGTATGACTGGTACCAAACCAAACGGACAATACGTACATGATTGGGCTAATGTATATAATTCTGACAGGCAGCTCGATGACTTGGTACTGTCAAAGCAGTGGCAAACTGACAAAGAGTCGGTCAATTAACCATGAAGAAATAGATGCTGGGAGTTGCGCAATGCCAGAATAATTGCCATTAATTCTGCCTGGAATATTGGCGTAAAATCGGGCAGTCGAAGAGAAAAGGACCAGTTTAAAGCTGTTGAATAAATGCCCACTCTGCCTTCTCATCTGCAACGGAGGCATCTGTGGCTATGACTGAACTTATCCGTAGACTCTTAAGGTGGTCGCTCAACAAGCCGTTTAAATATCTAATAGGCAATAGTTAGCATTTTTTGGAAATATATCATCAAATTCTATTATTGTTTTATGATGAGTACACTTGGGAAACTTATTCGCGCATTGTACTGTAACGGCTCCAACAGCTGCTTTACGAAAATATTTGAGGGCGATGTAACCGAGACCACTCAAATCAAAAAAATCTGGACGGTTCGCAAGAATATTGCGAGCGTCTCTGTGGGGAGGCATAGATGTTTAG
>NC_051183.1:4530165-4534524 GCF_013339695.2 Rhipicephalus sanguineus
TATATATATATAGAACGGGAAAAGTACCGCATTCCTTTATTCTTCGCTCGCCTCTCTATTGTTCCCGGCCGCCGACGCTCGGCGCTTTGGAGGGCGATTTATCTTATAGACTGAGAAAAGCGTTGCAGCAACTTTACGACATTCGGTATCGTTTTGACTTAAATCACAAGCCTGCCGAAGAATGCCTGGGTGCTGCGCTTTTAGAGGCTGCAACCGGCAAGAATCGGTCAAAGCCGGCGGGAACCGGCCGCGAGCGCATCACGAGCATGGCATGCAAATCATGCCGTTGATGGCATCCATGTCATGATTTTAATGGTACCACCTGTCATTTATGTTCGTCTACAGTCACGTCACGCAACAACAACCTTGGTGCATATCAAGGAAACGAACCGGCCGGAGTGCACCATGAGCGTGGCAAGTAAGTGATGCCGTACATGACATGAAAGTCACGATTTTCATGTGACAGCCTGCCATTTACGTTCTTCGTACAGAAATGTCTCGTCATAGCAGTTTTGATATGTATCCATTTAATTGAACGGCGCTATAGCCCGAGACCATGCCATGTAAATATGCTGTATATGACATGCGTGTCATTATTGCACGTTAGAACCAGGCACCTATGTTCGTTATACACTCTGTCACGCAGTACCAATTATGCAGGCCCGTATTCAGGAATTTTTTTCGGGGGGGGGGGGGGGGCACTTGCTGAAAACCTTGCCCATTTGAGCAAAACACTTATTTTCAGTATTTATTTTTGGTAAAAACACCTACTTCACCAAATTTCCGGGGGGGGGGTAGTTCCGGCCCCTTGGGCCCACCCTCCTGGCTTACGGGCCTGCAATTATGGTATATGTAAAGTTAACGAAGCGGCCGTAAGAGAACCTAAACGCGTGTAAAGCATGCGGTCCATGTCATGCATTTTAGGATTTTCATATTATGAACTGTCATTATATTCGTCTACAGTCATGTTATGCCATATAAGTTTTTGTGTACATTTCATTAACGAAAACGGACAGGAGAGCAAAAAGTCGTAGGTGGCTAGATAGATAGATAGATAGATAGATAGATAGATAGATAGATAGATAGATAGATAGATAGATAGATAGATAGAGATAGATAGATAGTAGATAGATAGATAGATAGATAGATAGATAGATAGATAGATAGATATGTTCAAAGTAGCGAGGTTCGCTAAAAGTACTTCGCATTTCTTTATCGCGTTAGTACGCGCGCGTGCGCGTAGGCAAGTGAAAACTGCCGGTATTTTTTCCTAATCAGGTAGAGAACAACAGTATGCTTCATTCGGGGCCGCAAAAGCGCGCGCAATGCGTGAAACACGCGTTCCTCCGCGTAAAATCAACACGCGCCGCCGCAGCTTCAGCCGCGCTGGACCAAATATGGCGGCGGGCCGCACGGTCGCGGTACTTTTCCCGTTCCAGGGACTTTAGGGGCACGGAAGTGAAACTGGTCGTACATAACAATTTATATAAAATTACTGGTTTGGCCCATTACTAGGAAACATGTTTTCTGAATTTAAAGGCGCTTCTTTCATGACTAGATAGTTTATTCATTTTTGTTTCAACCGTCATTGTTTCTAACCTCTACGAAAAGTCGCAAAATACTGCATGTGTAGCATTCTAGAAAGAGCAGCGATTTTTCGCGAGTAATATATTCATATTGAGGGCTTTGTAGGTTCCTATAGTAAGTGATAAAAATACTGTGGTACACAACTTTGGGCTGTCCAGAGGGCCCACGATGCGGTGGTAGGTCTCGGCTGACTGCCCCGTCGTGGGAGCGGCCCGCCGTGTGCTAAGGCACACGCCTCCGGACTTTGTTAATAAAGTTCTTCCAATCCAATCCAAATTGAATGAAGAAGAAACGTTGCCACATATTGTGATAAATTGGGAAAACGAGCGTTCTGACCCATATTGCGGCTTCACTTTCACAATGTAGCGGTCCAAATAAAAATATGATTTTTATTCTTGTGTAGTATGCGTTGTGGGTATGACGTACAGGAGTTCAAAAATATATATGGTATATGGTGTATATATATATATCTATATATATATATATTATATATATATATATATATATATATATATATAATATATATTAATATATATATATATATATATATATATATATATATATATAGATATTATATTATATATATATATATATATGTGGTATAAGCCAACGCGTGCCGTATACAGGTATAGGGCACGCATTGGCTTATACCTAAAAGATCCTAAAACAACTTAAACAAGCTATAGCTTCGTTATGCCATTATTATTACGCAAGCCCATGATCTTAATTATCAGAAGCCAAACACGACATCCTAGAAAAGCTCTGCAGGTCATTGAATTGATTATAATGTCGCACCTCGTAAAACACACACACACACACACACACACACACACACACACACAACACACACACACACACACCCACACACACACATATACATATATATATATATAGATGGCCACATGGCCACACACACATATACATATATATATATATATGTGTGTGTGTGTGTGTGTGTGTGTGTGTGTGTGTGTGTGTGTGGGGGTGTGTGTGGTGTGGTGTGTGTGTGTGTGTGTGTGTGTGTGTGTGTGTTTGTTACGAGGTGCGACATTTATGTGAGTTGCTACAAGCTATCCAAGATCGTGTCATTTCGCTGTCCTCGGGCACCTGCCGTGTATATGTCAGTGCGCTATGTCGTTTTGAAAAGGCTGTGTCACTCTTTCACTTATATCGGCGAAAGTGCGCGTCAAACCTTATTGCTATCGATATGAAAACAGTTGCACTTCCGGCAATCGTCCCTGGAATAACAATCTTAAACGTTTCCGTGGAGTGATTTCTATTCATTTTTGATAAGTGCGGTATCGATGGCACAGGCAGAAGACAAAACCTCGGAACAGGGCGTGCTTCTGCTACGCATGAGGTGAAGCCCAGAGAGCGTCTCTAGAAAAGTCGTGCACGTCATGTCCCTTGATTCAGCGTATTTTAATGCAGAATAAATCTTTCGTTGCTCTATACAAGCTGAACATGGCGGCTGAGGAACGCGTAGCATCAACACTACAATCATCAGCACTATAATCATCATATCATCATCATCTTACACCATCGTTCGTTGTAATCAACGTTATCAGCACCAGCAGCATGTAATCGCTTGGAAATATCTTTGATCCACTGCTGGAAGAAGGCTTGCAATTTCGCTTTCAGAGGGGATAGGAATGTGAGACGTTTGTTCTCGTAGCTATTCACTGCAGAAGCTTTTTTTATGAAATTTTTTTTCTGCTTGGACCGTTTCACGAAAAGCCCCGAAGCATTCAGTTTATTTAGCAAACACAAGGTCAATACATTGAAAAATGAATTAGCGTAAATGACAATTTCTCGTCTCATTGATCGCATAACTCGATATGCAGTGACGGCCCGCCTATACATCCAAATAGGGAAAATAAATTCGCACGTATGTATATGCTCTACCTTTAAATATGCTGCAGCCGAAAAAAAGCATCACCGTCAAATGTACTATGTATACAAAAAAAAATTAATAATGGAGGGCACTTGAATTAACAAAGAAAGGAGTCCGAGTTTGACTGACGAAGTAAGTATCTATAGAACATGCAAGTTGGAAAGGAACAAGTTGGGCTAGTTGAGGCATCTGAAAAGAACTTTAAAAAATCATGGAAACGTAGGAGGCGGCTACAAAGAGAGAGGCAACGCAAGTGATAGGAAAACACTACAGGAAAACCCAAGGCGAACTAGCGCTTAGGTTGTGCCTGTTTTGCAGCCGTCTATGGCCGTCCTATTTTAAACTGTTATTGAGGCAAGATGAAACAAGAAAATAGCGGGAGACTAACAAATTACACACTAGGTTTCGATATCATACGTACATGTGCGCCAGTCGGGAGCTAGAGCAGCAACACCGGCATATATTCTCCACGATGTCCAAGTTTACCTACCTTCGCCTTGTGCACATACTCCGGTCAGGCAATCCTAAACCAAGAAATTAGGCGGCAAGTGCGAGTACGCGTAGCAAGATGATGGCAAACATTCAGCTTCAAATTATACAATCTGAATTCTTTGGACTGTAGTACTTTGGGACTGCAGTACTTAACTGCTCCCCTGGCTGATCCGTCCAGTGATCACGCTCACATGGAGTGTCTAAGGAAGCCGACCATGAATGGCAGTTAGGAAAGCTTGTCATTTGCCTATTCTGAGGCGTAGAAAGATGCGAACAGGCGCGTGCTATCGCCTTTTCCTCAGGAACACCAGTGCGCGCTGCATCCGTTATCGACAAAGTAATCGAGGTTTTTAAGCATGAAATGCTCTTAGCTCACGTTCTCAGGG